>NW_017732034.1:417546-423484 GCF_001890085.2 Hipposideros armiger
AATAGAGGGTATTCTGTGCTTTTCTGTTTTGTATGTATGCTTTCTGGGATTAGTGTTATTCTAGCTTCATAAAATACATTTGTATTTCATATGTCATTTTCTCAGCTCAAAATCTATTTTATACTATGTGAAACAACTTTTCTTAAGAGAAAGGAAACATTTTCATGCTAAGTAGCCTAAGCCTGGTCATTGCTTCAGAGGTACTTATTGATGATATTTTTTTAGAACAGTCCTATGGTTATATTTCTATGTAGATTTTTTACTTCCTGAACCAAACATTTTTAGAAAACACCCACTTCATTAAAATATTTTATAATTTAATTCTATATTATGTTTTTAATCTCCCTATCTTTTATTAAATTTCCATTTGATTAGCAACTAAATTTGTCTCTTTTATTGTTGATTTTTACAATACAAACTCAATCTTATTTCTATTAAATGACTCAAAAATTCCTTCTCTTAACTTTATTAATTTCTACAGGTTTTGTTTCATTTCTTTTTCTAACTTCTTATGCTGCTTAAATCCATAACATTTTATGTATTTGCTTCAGGTAACATTTTTTGATTCATCTCATATATTTGACAGGTCATGAATTTACAATTGTTTTTCTATATTATATATCATAGAAACTTGGTTTATCTCATCATAAGAAATATTTAATGATTTTACTCATTCTCAAATAGCTTGAGTCCTAAAAATTAATGTATATTTAATTTTTATGTAACAAAAAGATAAGAATGGCCCTGTACTTTTAATCTCTAGGCTAAATTAAACCATGTGCTTGGGAGAATAAACTTTGTATGGATGTTGCTGAGGGGCTTAAGGGATGGACAGCCTTCATGGCTTCAAAAAAACTTAAGATTTTGAACCTTGAAAAAGACAGTGGAAGCTCTCAAACACTTCTATTGATTATTCTTGGGAGCTATGACAGGTGTTCTTTCAGTTTAAAACAAACAGATAATAACAACAAAAATCTAAGTTTAAAAGAAAGTTCACTATAATTGGGACTTTGAGCATGTGGTTCTAAAGAATTTTGAAGAAAGGAAAGACATTTTGGGAAGCAAGTTTGGCTTGTAGAAAGATGAAAACTTTAGAAAGATGTAAGAAAATCATGATGGAATAGATGCTAAGGCCAATTCTAAAACATATATTTACTTTGGTAAATTACTGAACTTATACTGACTCACAACTCCTAAATAAAATTTTCTTGCGTTTCTCATTATTTCATTCTTTTGGATTTAAGATTTCTAAACTCTGAATGGCATCTTTTTCTTTATTTTGCGGGTTTGCTTTGGCATCTAAGGCCTTAGTTTGAAAATAAGTGCAGCTTAAATATCTTTTGCTTCTGCTGTCAGCTGCTCTCAAAAGCATTCTTCAAGAAATTATGTTCAAAGAGAAAATATACCTTTGTGTGTTTTGGTTTCCAACTCCAGAGAATGGTTCAGTTTCTTCAACAACTCTGTCATCAGGATTAGCTATATTTCAGTGGCAACAATAAGGCAGAGTGGCAGAATATGCCACTTACTAACCATCTGAGAGGATAACAAAATGCCAGTTTTTCTTCCAGCATGCATTCCAGTAAGGGTCTCTACATGTGGACCCCTTGAATCACTCCATCCAAACTTTGAAAGATAAAAATGCTCTCTTTTCATCTCAAACATTAAAGTTTCAGAAACTTTATTTCTCCCACTCCATTATGCCCCGACCTTTTCCTAAAGCCCAGGTAGAAAGGATGAGAGCTAAACCAATGGCTGAAGGCACAGAAACATGCATTTCTGCAGGGTGGTAAGCTTGATAAAAATGTGCCTGACCTTCATGTTGTCTATTTCCTGTAAAAGGTTGGGAAACTATCACTTGTTTTATTTCCTGTAAGTGTAGTCCTTTCTTCAGGTCCAGAGAATCCCCACTCAGCAATCAGTCACATATCTACTTACCTCTATCCTGTCAAAATTTTTATCTATAGGTTATTTACAAATGTAAATATCTAACATATACTACATATCAGTTTAAAAGTCAAAGTCATGAAGTTTTTGAAGTGACAATAGAATATTGATCATAATCATATGTAGGTCTATTGACATTTGAGAAAAAGATCTATAAAAGTAGTATACATCTTATAATTAAGTTGTTTATAAACAGTACACAAAATAAATAATAGTTCAACAGCCAGTGTGTTTTGTATTTAAGAATTAGTGCACAAATGATATTATTACCTCCATTTTAACTCACTTACAAGGTAAACCATACTCTTCATTCTTTCAGATACACTAACCTTGCAGTGAATGATCAGTTGAGCTTTTACTTCCCAAGAATCAATTAGGTCTCCGAGATTACTTCCACTTTTCTACTTATTAAAAATAAGTTAAAAACAACTATTACTTAAGCTCTTAAAATATGTGAGAAATGCAGCATGTTCTATAAAAACTGAGTGGAATGTTTTGAAAGGCTTAATAATAGTAGCTAAAATAAAAGATACAACTGTTTCATCAACATGTTGGTTAGACAATTATGAAAGCTTAGACAAACAAAACTAGAAAAATACTGCACTTAAATTGTTTCTCAATTGTTTTTAAGTTTTCATTGCATTTAAAAAAATGAAAATAACATGTATATATATGTAATAAATTTGAGCATACTTTATGTAAAANATATGTGGGATCCGAACCGGGGCCCTCTGGCGTCCCAAGCGAGTTCTTAACCATCGCGCCACTCGGCCGGCCCTCCTCTGCTCATTTTTTAATTGGACTGTTTGTCTTTTTTTTGTTGAGTTCTATGAGTTCCTTATATATTTTGGGTATCAGCCCCTTATTAGAGGTGTTCTTTGCAAATATCTTCTTCTATTTGGTCGTTTGCCTCTGTGTTTTGTTGATGGTTTCTTTTGCTGTGCAGGAGCTTTTTAGTTTGATATCATACCATTCTTTTATTTTAGCTTTTACTTCTCTTGACTTAGAGGTCAAATTCATAAAATCCTTTTTGACCCCAAGGTCCATAAGTTTAGTACCTATGCTTTCTTCTTTGTTTATCTCTTTATTGTTTCAAGTCTTATGTTTAGGTCTTTGATCCATTTTCAGTTAATTTTGGTATATGGTGACCAGTGCCAGTCTGGTTTCATTCTTTTGCACATGGCTTTCCAATTTTCCAAGCACCGTTTTTTGAAGAGGCTTTCTTTTCTCCATTGTATGTTTTTGACTCCATTGTCGAAAATTATTTCTCCATATTTATGTGGGTTTTTTTCTGGGTTCTCAATTCTATTCCATTGGTTTGTGGTCTGTTTTTCTGCCAATACCATACTGTTTTGATTATTGTTGCCCTGTAGTACAAGCTGACGTCAGGGAGTGTGATACCTCTACCCTTATTTTTTTTCTCTTAGGATTGCTTTGACTATTCAGGGTGTTTTGCAATTCCATACAAATCTGATGATTTTTTTTGTTTTATTACTTTAAAAAATGCCTTTGAGATTTTGATGGGTATTACATTAAATCCGTATATTGCTTTGGGAAATATGGCCCAATAGATGTTTGTACATTGATTTTTGTAGTCTGCAACTTCACTGTATTCATTTAGCGTATCCAATAGCTTTTTGGTGGAGTCTTTAGGGATTTCTATATAAAGAATCATGTCACCTGCAAAAAGTGACAATTTAACTTCTTCATTCCCAACTTGGATGCCTTTTTTTTTTTTCTCTTGCCTGAGTGCTCTGGCTCGGACTTCCAATACTATGTTGAATAACTGTGGTGATAGGGGACAGCCCTGTCTTGTTCCTGAGCATAGAGCAAAGGGCTTCAGCTTTTCACTGTTAGATATGATATTAGCTGAGGGTTTGTCAGTATGGCCTTTATTAATTGAGGTATTTTCCTTCTGTACCCATTTTATTAAATGTTTTAATCATAAATGGATGTTGTATCTTGTCAACTGCTTTTTCTGTATCTATTGTTATAATCATATGATTTATATCTTTTATTTTGTTTATGTGGTGATCACATTGATCGATTTGCATATGTTGAACCATTTTTGTGCCCCTAGGATGAATCCCACTTGATTGTGATGTATATAACCTTTTTAATGCATTGTTGTATTTGACTTGCCAGAATTTTGTTTAGGATGTTTGCATCTGTATTCATCAGAGATATTGGTCTGTGGTTTTGTATGTGTGTGTGTTATCTGTTTCAGGTTTTGGTATCAGGATAATGTTGGCTCATAAAATGAATTAGAGAGTATTGCCTCTTCTTCAACATTTTGGAAGAGTTTGAGTAGGACAGATATTAGATTCTCTTTGACTGTTTGGTAGAATTCACAAGTATAGCCATCTGGTCCTGGACTTTTGCTTTTGGGAAGGTTTTGGATAGCTGATTGAATTTCCTTATTGTTGATTAGTCTATTTAGGTTTTCCAGTTTTTTGTGATTCAGCTTAGGAAAGCTGTATGTTTCTAAGAACTTGTCCATTTCATCTAGGTTATTGGATTTGGTGGTATGTAGTCCTTCATAGTATCCTTGGATGATCCTTTGTATTTCTGTGGCAACCGTGGTAACAGCTCTTTCATTTCTGATTTTGTGTATTTGTGTCTTTTCTCTTTTTGTCTTAGTCTAGCCAAGGGTTTGTCAATTTTATTAATCTTTTCAAAGAACCAGCTCTTTGTTGCATTTATTTTTCCTATCATCTTTTTGTTCTATATTTCATTTAGTTCTGCTCTGATTTTTATTATTTCCTTTCTTCTGCTGACTTTTCATTTGTTCTTTTTTCTAGTTCTTTAAGGTGCTTTGTTAGGTTATTTATCTGAGATGTTTCTTCTTTCTTGAGATAGGCCTATAATGATATAAATTTCCTTCCCATTACTGCTTTCACTGCACAACAGTAATTTTAATAAGATGTATTCTCATTCTAATTTGTTTCCGTGCATCTCTTGATCTCTCCTCTTATTTCTTCTTTGACCCAGTTGTTCTTTAAATCATGTTGCTTAATCTTCACATATTTGTGGTTTTTCTTGCTTTCTTTTTGTAGTTGATACCTAATTTCAAAGCTTTGTGATCAGAGAGTATGCTTGGTATGATTTCAGTTTTCTTAAATTTTCTGAGGCTCGTTTTGTGTCTCAAAATATGGCCTATTCTTGAGAATGTTCCATGTACACTAGAAAAAAATGTATAGTCTGGTGTTCTAGGATGAAGGGCTTTCTAAATGTCAATTCAATCCATTTGGTCTCATGTGTCCTTTAGGGCTGATATTTTTCTGTTTATTTTCTGTTTGGATGATGTATCCGTAGCTCTCAATGATGTATTTAGGTCCCTTACTATAATTCCTCCCTTTAGTTCTGTTAGAAGTTGTTGGGTGTATTTCAGTGCTCCCTGATTGGGGGCAATATATATTGATCAGTGTTATGTCTTCTTGTTGTATTGGCCCCTTTATCATTATAAAATGTCCATCTTTGTCTCCTGTTACTTTGTTTTATCCTGAAGTCTATTTCATCTGATGTAAATAGGGCTACACCCACTTTTCTCTGGATACCATTTGCTTGGAGTATCAATTTCTACCCTTTCACTTTGAGTCTATATTTGTCCTTGTACCTGAGATGCATCTTGGAGGCAGCATATGAATGGATTTTGTTTTTTGATTTGATTTGCTACTCTGTGCCTTTTTATTGGTGAGTTCAGTCTCTTTACATTTAGGTGATTATTGAAATATGAGGATTTCCTATATCCATTTAGTCTTTTGTTTTCTGGTATCTTAGTGCCTCCATCATTTCTTTGCCATTGTGTTGCTGTCTGTTGTTTTAGTGTGATGTTATTCTATGACTTTTCCCTCTATTTCTTCTTTTTGTATGTTATATATCTCATTTCTGGATTTTTTTTTGAATGGTTACCATTAAGTTTATATTTCTACATATATTTTTAGAAGTCCTTATATATCACATTCTAGAATTTTCATAAAATTTTTAATAATGT
>NW_017732034.1:423740-432700 GCF_001890085.2 Hipposideros armiger
TATGTATGTATCCTCATACTATAATACTAATTCAATTCTGTCAAAGTCCAACTGTATCACCACACTAAATTTCAAGATAGATTTTGTGACACTAGGTTCTTCTCCTTTAACCCATCCCACACACTGCCAGCAAATTAATCTCTCCAAAATGTAACTCTGACCTTGTTGTTCTCTGCCCATTTCAAATCCATCAATAGCTTGCTATTGCCTCCAGAGTGAAGTCAAGACTCCTTTGTATGGTGGATTTTTCTGAATTCAATCAATTATAAGTTACATAAATTTAATACAAACTCAAGATGGTGCACATAATAATACTATTTGCTTTTATAGATAATCGTTTATAATAATGATAATAATGAAAAAATGTATTGACTGTTTTTGATGCTCTTTTTTGTTTTTCAGACTTTAGCTTTGTACTAGGGATAACCTCTATAATTAGCTTTGAGATACCATCCTTAAAATGTGTAATCCATGAAGAAGTAGTAATCCATGAAGAAGTAGAAAAGGTACTTTGCTTAATAACCAAGAAGGAAACAATTTGGCATGACTTTTCTGGGCAAGTTTGGGACTCCACAATGATGAGCCCTGCTACACAGAGAATAGGAGAAATCTAAAAGAAAGACAGATGGGTGCTGTCATAAAAAAAAGTTGGAGGATGGGGTGAGAACAGATGTAGGACAGACAGAAATTCAGAGGTATTTTTACAAGAGAAGATTCCTCATAATTTACCCTATGCCTCCTATTACCCTGTATTGATATTGAAATATTATTTATTCTCATGTTCCATTTACTTAAAATTATAGTGAATCAACCTCCCTCTCCTTATCCTTCTCTCTCCCGACAATCTTTCTCTCTTTCTTTCTCTCTTTCATTTCCTTTCTCTGATTACCTTTCCTCTACCCCAGTACTCCATGCCCATAACTTAGAACTCCATCTTACATGTCAAAACTGTTTAAGTCATTACATATGTGTGAACCTCTTGCAGACCTCCAAGTCTGAGTTGCCCTTCTTTTGAGCATATTCTACCTCAAGATTGATGTTCTACATTCTTATTGCATTTTAATTAATTGGTTCCTCTCCCTCTACCTTCTTCATTTCATATAGGTTAGGCATTATGATTTTTATTTTTTCATCTCAAATGCCTTTCAAAGTATGTGGGATAGTGGTAGGTAAAGGAATGAGTAAATGCTCACCCATAATGTAAAGAGTAGTAATGAGCAGCTGAAAATCAGTAGGTGGAGATTTCTTAAGGCTCTCCATGAGTAGGCAGGAATCACTGGGAAAAGGAGATGGCAAGAGTTAAATGGATATCACCAGCACACGTAAATATGCTGTGGGGTTATTGTGTGCATGTAGTCATAGCAAGGACTCCAGTACCTGGTAGCAGTTTGAAACTAGACAGACTGTCCGTTGTGACACTAGACTTGGCTGATATCCTGCTTAAGGAGCGGTAAAACTGAGGAGACACCTTTCCCTCAGGGGCGCTTGCAAAAGGTGGCATTTCTGAAACTGTTTTTTTATAAGTGTGACTGAATATCCTGTGAAAAAAAGCACCAAATCAAGTAAGTTGGGAAACTGATGTGTGCACAAGTTAAGGAAGCCTTTTACCATGGAACTTGTCACAGCTATACTATGGATATTGTGAGTCTCTAAAATGGTGAAATGATGGGCACAATCTTTCATATATTTTAATGGTAAAAACCAAGAAAATGTATTAACTTCCCACAAAAATGATGTTGTGCAAATGCACTTTCAGAAATACTTATAGGGTTGAATGACAGTGGACGTTGAAGTCAAATAGATCTGTAAATAGAATTTAGCTCTATTAATACAAATCAATGTAAGCTTTTGCAACAATTTTACTCTAAGAAATTCAGGTTTCTCATTCAAAAAATGGGCATAAAATATATACATTTCAGAATGGCAGTGATAGTTAATGTGAAAGTATATTTCATATTTGACAATCAATAATTGAAGGTCTGGATGCTATAAGAAGAGAATTTTCTATCTCAGATACTGGGGTCAACTAATATAAGCCTTGGGAATGATAGGGTTCTCTCTCCAGTGAAGGCTTAGAAGTTTCTAGATAACTATTCTGTAATCCCTATCATAATTTCTCAATAGTCTCAAGCAATTTTTCAATAATAAGCCTATCTTTTTAGTAAACCTTGCCAACATTGCCTTAGTCTCTAGAGCTCCCGTGTCTCATGCCTCACCATCCCCCACCCAATAACTTAATATCCAGATCTTCATAATTCTCCCCCAGAAATATGCTTTTCTCCTCATTTCCTTTCTCTTCACATACTTATTAAATCTGCAGCCAAAAATCTTAGCAAGCACATGGACAACAATATCAAACAACTGAAAATGGAAACTCCCCTTCCTTAGAGGCAAAAGCAGAATGAATCTTTANTCATCTTGCGCCATCAGACTTCCACTTGTTTCTCTTCAAAACTCGTTTTGTGGTATAATGTTCAATTTAGATGAGGCTGTAAATCAGTGCCTTGTTCAGTTTTTCACAAATAAAGACAGGTTCTTCTAAGAACTAGGAATTATGAAGATCACTGAAAGATGGCAAAAGTTTATCGAACAAAATGTGCACTATATCATTGATTGATCTTTGTTCTTTCTATAAATAAATGACCTTTGAGAAACTGACAAAATACGTCATGACTTTTCTGACAACCCAATACTTAGTGGTTTTACATATCCATAATGAATCTATCGGAAAAGAATTGCTAGCATGTCATTTAATGCAAGTTTGTCAATGTTGGCACTACTGATATGTGGAACCAGATGATTATTTGTTGGAGGGGAGACTGTTTTGCCTATTGTGGGTTGTTCAGCAGCATCCTGACTTCTACTTAACAAGATATCGGTAGCAACCTCTTTTCCCAGTTGTTATAACCAAAAAATATCCTTAGTCTATAACAAATATTCTCTTGCCTGAGGAGTGGGAGGGTCAGGAATTAACCCCAATTGAGATCCACTTATCTAAAGTACTTAAGAAGGACAAGAGTTCTGAGGCAATGAAATTGCTTTTTCAAAGGACAAGTTCTAAATAAAGAATAGAAAATAATCGCAGGCAATGCTTTGTTTTAGAAATAATAGAAAATTTAGAGTCAGAAATCAATAATACTGATGTTCCAGTTCTTATGCATACATTTTGTATTAAATTTATTGGGGTGATATTGGCTAGTAAAATTATATAGGTTTCAAGTGTACATTTTTATAAAGCATCATCTATATATTGCATTCTGGGTGGTGAACACAATGCAATTTTTACATACATTTTAAAACTTCTGAGCAATTAAATTAGTTATATATTTAGAAATTGTGAAATCATGGGTGCACTGTATTTTCATTATATCTGATTATTCAGAAGACATAATCTCTCTCAGGCTGGAATATTGCTATGAAAATATGGGCCGTGATGGACAGCAAAGACTTGTGGATGTAATATTATTCTTTCCCTCCGTCTGCTGTGAGTCATTCTGCTAGCACACAGTGTCTAAGGAACATGGCATTTCCCTGTCACAGAAGCAACCTTATAATTTAAATCACAAGAAAGAATGATAGCTTTGTCTGACATTTTTTTTCTTGGCATGTTGGAAAAAAAAACCAAAACTTTATATTTTATTTGACTGTTTGGTAAATCATGCGTCCATACCCATGTAAAAAATTCTAATACAGCTTTTCCTATTTATTCATTGTGTCATAGAAGCAATATTTCAATAGTGTGTTTATAATAATATCTAATTTTATACTAAATGTAATATATATTTTAAATATGTGCAATCCCACTTAAAAAAAAAGTGAGGATGATCTAAATTTATAAAGATATGAGAACTTTAAGATGAAGACATGTTTCATTACACAATTTATCAAAGCCAGTAGTTCTCAAGCCTGGAAGCATATTAAAACTACCTGGGAGACATACAGCTACTGATACCCTGATCTTTCTGTGAACTAATTAAATCAGACTCTGGGGGACTAGTTTGGACAGCTATATCTTTCCAAGGCTTCCTACTTACTCTCACGACAGTCAGTGTTGGGCATCAATTATTCAAGTTTTCACATTATTGTCCAGGGACCCATGGGGGTTCCTTAGATGCTGACACTGATATATAGGTCAAAGCTATTTTCATGCTAATAGTGAGATTTTATTTTCCATTTTTAATCTTTTTATTTTGCAAGGATAGGGTGGAGTTTTCCAGAGGCTAAATCATGCACCATATCACAGGAAATTAAATACAGAAGCAGGTAAAATGATCCAGCTGTCTTCTACTAAGACAGACATTAGATTTGAAAAAAATGTGAAACAATGCCATTTCTCTCACTGATTTTCAGTTTTGAAAAATTAGTTATTTTTATTGAAATTTATGTAACATGTAAATGATATATTGAATTTAATGGAATGTAAATTGCCATGTAAATATATAATGGACTCATTGCTTTTATTTTTAAGTGATCATACGTAAATATGCTAAAAATTCTTAATTTTAATTACCATTTTGATAACTATTAATAGATATAACTACATTTTAAAAAGTTTTTGGGGCCCTCAATAGAAAATGAAATACTTGGAAACCACTGACCTAAGCCAATATGTCTAAACCTAATCTAGGCATCAAGCCTGATGAAATACCCTTAACCCCTAATTTCCTCCTCGTCTGCATGATTTCTGAACAGTCATTTACACTACTCATAGAGCTATTATCGCCTTATTTTCTCTGAGGGCTGCTGAAATGTCACGAGACAAAGTACTGCCTCACTGGTTTCTACAAAATTATGATTACACTTCCTGTGCAAAGGAGCACAGCCTTCTAAGAAAGTGACCTACTCTAGCATATGTGGTATTTTAATCCGACATTGCAGTTATTTTTAGCATTATTTGAATAGGATATGAATAAATCTAACTAATCCTGATTCATGTGGGATAATTATATAAATATAAAAAGTTCCTGAAATTGATAAAATAGCATGGAACCCTTTGCACAATACAGGTGTCATAGATATAGAACTAAAGTACAATTAAGACTGAATACAAAAACTTAATCTTTTATTTAAGAGTCTTATTTGAGAGCAGTAAGCTTAAAACTATACACTTTGAGCACTACTAATCCTCTGAATTTGGTAGTGCCAGTCTGATTGTTCTCTTGTATCCTTCCATATTAATTGGAACAATATTATAATTAGTATAATGTTATGGAACACAGTAGTTTTTATGAAAGCAAACAAAGTGAAATGAATTATAATTGTGTATTTGAATTATACATTTCTAAAATCATAACACCAGTTCTGAGTTAACATTTAATCTAGAAAATCCCATATGAAGTGTTGAGAATTCTCTTATTTGTTTGGTTTTTATTTGGTTGTTTCAATTAAGTTTTTCTTTGGCCACCTACTTAATACCTTTTGTTTCATTTTAGAAATAATATTGTTTTATATAGGAAAATTACTAAAACAGATTATTTACTATTTGCACTTTTAGTAAAGATGTTTGCTGCTTATTTTTAGAATTTCATGTGTCTTGGTACCTAAAGATGCATTTTAATTTTTAAATGTAATTGTTCTATGCCATTTTATAACATTGCTCAGTAGAAATTGAATTCAAAGATAACTCGATTATCAGTTTTAAAGTTCTAATGTAATAACTGCACAGCTGGGAGCAAACCAAATTTTGAGACACCAATTTAATAGGAAACTGATTCGGCTATCATTGTTAATAAGCACAGTCCCACTGAAATAAATGATGCAGAAATCCCATTCACATCGTGAAGCCTTAGAACAACACAAATAATGTATAATGAGATTGTTGCCTAACATTGATATAAAAGTTATTCAATACATTTACATTGAACAGTCAATGTGCTCCATGCTTCAGGGATTCAGAAATAAATAAAACACTCCCTTTACCCTCAGTTTACTTCCTTTGTAGTGATATGTTATCTAACCCTAGAGATACAATCATAATTTCTCTAAGCTTTCAATTATATTTTTTAACCTTGAATAGACCAATGATTTCAAATCCTAATCATATATAGATGAGGCATTTTGCTCATGCAAAAGGGGAAACACATATCTTCTCTGTTGATTGTTCCTTTTGCTGGAAAAATGATTATCAATTGATGTTGAAACATTTTTGCTTTTGTTCCCATTTTTTTAAATGTGATTAAAAAGTCAAGGAACTGTACAACTAAATCAAATCACTTCTAAACTTTTTATTAGCTATTTTTTTAAAAAAAATAAAGTTTATTGGGGTGACAATTGTTAGTAAAGTTACATAGGTTTCAGTTGTACAATTCTGTAATACATCACCTATACATCACGTTGTGTGTTCACCACCCAGAGTCAGTTCTTCTTCCATCACCATGTATTTGATCCTTTTACCCTCGTCTACCACACCCCTCTCCTTTTGCCCTCTGGAAACCACGAAACTATTGTCTGTGTCTATGAGTTTTGGTTCTTCATTTGTTTGTTTTATTCCTTTGTTGATTTTAGTTTTATATACCACATATCAGTGAAATCATATAGTTCTCAACTTTCTCTGACTTATTTCACTTAGCATAATAATCTCAAGATCCATCCATGCTGTTGCCAATTGCACTATTTCATCTTTTCTTATGGCAGAATAGTATTCCATTGTGTATATATACCACATCTTCTTTATCCAATCATCTATTGAAGGACACATTGGTTGTTTCCATGTCTTGGCCACTGTAAATAATGCTGGAATGAATATAGGAGCACATATATCTTTATGGCTAAATGTTTTCATATTTTTGGGGTAGATACCCAGGATGGGGATTGCTGGGTCACATGGTAATTCTATTATTAATTTTTTGAGGAACCTCCACACTGCCTTCCATAGTGGCTGCACCAATCTGCATTCCCACTAACAGTGTATGAGAGTTCCTTTTTCTCCACAGCTTTTCCAACACTTGTTATTGCCTTGTATATGAAAGCCATTCTAACTGGTGTGAGGTGATGTCTCATTGTGGTTTTTATTTGCATTTTCTCTGATAATCAGTGATGTTGAGCATTTTTTCATATGTCTATTGGCCATCTGTATGTCCTCTTTGGAGAAATGTATTCAAGGTCCTCTGCCCATTTTTTAATTGCATTATTTGTTTGTTTGGTTGTTGTTAAGTTTATTAGCTATTTTAATTAATTTAACTGGTAGATTAGTAGGTAAGAAAAAACATACTATTTATTGAGCACACAGGCTTTGCAGAAGGAGCAACAGAAATAGTGAAGGGGGCTAAAGAGTGAAAATGAACATTAAGAACCACTAATTAGATTTCAAAACTGCCCCAGTTATCTTTCAGCCATTGTTTTCCACAAATTTTCAATGTTAAATCAGGAAATATCTGGCTATTTTAAAAATTCTGTCAAGTTCTACAGTTTTGGATAGGGTATATCTATATTTTTTTACTTTGAAATCTAGGAACCAAAATTTGCTTATTTTAATCAGGCCATTGTTTAAGAAGAATGAGATTCTTAACCTGGAACTGGCAGTTTGAGTGGCAGACACTGCACTTGGAAACAAAACCATTTTTGTTTTTTACAGTAAGGCAATAGAATTGATGAGGTAAAGATTTGGGAACAATCCTGTGTTACCAAATAGTCCAGTGTATGATTTTCAATAGTGAATAAAGCTGTCTTCCACTTCAGATGGACTTCACACCTGGTTCACAGATTTGCTCTCTGATCCATGATTTGATATTACCTGAAGTCACCAAAATGTCTGTGGGGATGAGGAGATGATAGAGTCCTAATAGTTTCTTTATCTCTTTTAACTGCAAAATCTTTACAACCACTCTTATTCGCTGAGATCTCATCATCACCCAGAACTACTGTTCTTCTTTTGCCAGGTTAAAATACAATGTTCATGTTTACTCCCACCAAATAGGCAAATGGGGCTAAATCGTAGCCTGCAAAGAAGATAGTTTAGAATTAGGTGAGATAATAAATGGGGGTCAGATTACACAAGGCCTTGCAAGCAGTGTTAAAGATTTTTGAAAGTGTTAGGATTGTAATGCAGAGTCATTGAAGGGTTTTGCGTAGTAGTATCTCATCCTTTTACCATTAAAAAAATATTTATATATATATATATATATATATATATATGTGTGTGTGTGTATAAATTTCTATGTACATATACATTTCTCTTTATATATATATATATATATACATATATATATATATGTATGTATCCTCATACTATAATACTAATTCAATTCTGTCAAAGTCCAACTGTATCACCACACTAAATTTCAAGATAGATTTTGTGACACTAGGTTCTTCTCCTTTAACCCATCCCACACACTGCCAGCAAATTAATCTCTCCAAAATGTAACTCTGACCTTGTTGTTCTCTGCCCATTTCAAATCCATCAATAGCTTGCTATTGCCTCCAGAGTGAAGTCAAGACTCCTTTGTATGGTGGATTTTTCTGAATTCAATCAATTATAAGTTACATAAATTTAATACAAACTCAAGATGGTGCACATAATAATACTATTTGCTTTTATAGATAATCGTTTATAATAATGATAATAATGAAAAAATGTATTGACTGTTTTTGATGCTCTTTTTTGTTTTTCAGACTTTAGCTTTGTACTAGGGATAACCTCTATAATTAGCTTTGAGATACCATCCTTAAAATGTGTAATCCATGAAGAAGTAGTAATCCATGAAGAAGTAGAAAAGGTACTTTGCTTAATAACCAAGAAGGAAACAATTTGGCATGACTTTTCTGGGCAAGTTTGGGACTCCACAATGATGAGCCCTGCTACACAGAGAATAGGAGAAATCTAAAAGAAAGACAGATGTGTGCTGTCATAAAAAAAAGTTGGAGGATGGGGTGAGAACAGATGTAGGACAGACAGAAATTCAGAGGTATTTTTACAAGAGAAGATTCCTCATAATTTACCCTATGCCTCCTATTACCCTGTA
>NW_017732034.1:434596-441092 GCF_001890085.2 Hipposideros armiger
GCACTTTAAAAATATTCGTAGACAGGACCCAATACAAGTAAATTAAATGAGAATTTCTAGAGATGGAATATGGGTGTTGATATTTTTGAGAAAATTCCCCAAATATTTCTCTCACTGATGGGAGGAAACCATTGCTATAAACTAGGATATTCTGTGACTAGCTCTCAAGGAGTTCCTTCATTGCCAGCAGGTTTATTCTGAGCATGGGAGACTTGTAAAGGGATTTGAATGTTGCAGTTAACATTCAATTTTGTTTGTAGAAATTTGTTTGTAGAAATTAGAATTTGTAGTCCCATGATCAGAAAAAATGAGACTCAAGTCTTAAATTTTCTGTTAACTAGTTGTTTTAATATGGGTAATTGTTTTAAGTTCTGGAACTAAATTTCTTCATCCATGAAACTAGGATAATAATAAAATCATCTTCTTTACTGGATGATCTGAGAATAAAATTAAATCATATGCATGTGAACATATATTATTTTAAAGCAATATGTAAATATTACTTGTTTTAGTGGTATGCATACATCTATAGCTTGTGTGTATGGCTAGCACATGAAGTACTGTTTAAAATTTTTTTTAATCTCTTATCTGCAGTTTGATATTTCAATTAATGACAGTAACAACATAACATATTTACTAAAAAAGTTATGAATAAAAATAATATTCTGTACCTCATTCACACTATACCTAACATATAACAGTAATATAAATACCATCAAGAACATACATTGAAGTAAGAATAACTTTGTTTGCTCAACACAAAATAACTGTGTAGTCTTGGCATGGTTTCCAAACTTTCAAAAGCTTCACAATTCTCAAGTTCAGAGTAGAAGTGTTGACGGCCTGCTTTTGTTCTGTTCAGTAATTCCTTTCATCTGCTAGTGTGGGTTCAATTGGTAGGCAGAGATTAAATTGCTCTATACCCTTCACCTAGTTCTCATTTGCCTGTCTCAGGAGACTAAGTTTGGATCATTTCAATTCCCATTCTGACAACTCCTCACTACGACCTTGTGAAAACCATGTAGCCTGACTGGCCTATACTCCCATACAGTGATGAATACAGTAATATGTGCCTTTTGTTGTTTCTAATGTAAAATAAAACATTGTTTTTGAAAGTGATGGGCAAACTCAAAAGTGATACATTAATACACCATTAGTGTTACGTTAGTTTCTGCTTGTCTTTTCCTTTTGTAAAATTAAATAAATGTGGTATGGACAGGTTTCCAAAGGTATCAGCATGGTGACAGGCAGATTTCCTCTGTGGCTGTCATGTAATGACATTTTCTTATTAACATATGTGAACTCACTATGTAAACCTTGTTAGAGCAGTTATTTTTAAAGAAATAATAACATATTACTCCTAAATTTATATACATTTATTTCTTGATTACAAAACCCATTATATTTTTAATGTTTATTTGGGTGACAATGGTTAGTAAAGTTGCATAGGTTTCAAGTGTACAATTCTGTAATACATCATCTATATATCACAGTGTGTATGCAGAATTCATTTCAATAAGTTTCCTTTGGTAAACTACATATGTTTATGCATTTCCTAATAGTGTAAAGAAAGATCCCTTAACATCCACCAGAGTTATTAATAGGCTTTAAATAAATAATTATGAAAAGAAAACAAGACTTTGCTTTGTGATTTTGCTTGATTTTCACCAAGTGCATAGCTGTCTCCCTCAACATTTGAGAATAGGGCAACATGACAAAAAAGCTAGGCCGAATTAGAGAACAAAGAAAGTATAGTGAAGAAACAATACTGGCAGCTTGGCAGGAAAAAATAAAAAGGGCATGCCCTTTTCTGGGAACTAAATGTTATTTACTCATCTAGAGTTTTTTAAAGCACAGTTTCCAGCATTCAATAAAGAATGCAAAAATTCAGTGAAGCAAGAAAATGTAACCCAGGATGAAAAAACAACTACTCTGCAATGAGGCACTATTTCACACCCAATAAAGTGGCTAAAATAAAAATAATTGACAATACAGATGCTGGAGAGGGTGTGGAAGACTGGAATTCTCACACATTTCTGGTGGTGGCATACAGTGATTCAATGATTTTGGAGAATTTTGTGGCAGTTATGTATGCGCTCTTCTAAATCTCAGCAATTCCAATCATAGGAATTTACCCCGAAGAAATAAAAGCGTTTTCACAAAATCTTTGTTCAAGAATATTCAGAAGTGCCTCATATGTAATAGCTGAAAACTAGAAACAACCTAAATGATCATTATCAGGAAAATGGTTAAACAGGTGACACACTGATACAATAAAATACTACTCAGTAACAACAGCAAAAGTGGATTTCTGATGGGTGCAACATGGATGAATTTCAAAAACATTTTGAGTTAAAGAAGTCAGACCCAAAAGCCTGCCTACACACAATATGATTCCTTTTATATGCGGTCTAACTAAAAGCAAAATTAATCTACATTGGAAAAAATAGAATGTAGTTGTCTTTGAAAGAAGATTAATTGTAAAGGGGCACAAGAGAATTATTGGAGTGATGGAAATAATCTATGTATATTTTTGAGTGGTAGTTCCATGGATGGATACAATTGTCACATCTCATTAAACTAAACAATTATCATTTAAAAAGGATGTAATATTTATATGTTTTAAGACATGCTTTTTCTTTGTTTTGTCTCTTCTGACATATATATGTTGGAAGAAATACCATATGCTTTTTTATTTAAGCAGGATGCAAGACCATAATCAGTGGTTAATTCTGAAAGCAAAGAGGAAAATCATCACTGGGAAAATTAAGGTATAATCATTTAAACAGGGGTCACGTTAAAGCAGGCCTTATTTCTCATTGCTTGGTTATTTTGTAATGTACACATTCTAAAGTTAATGGGTAGGATTAACCCAAAATAGAAGTACCTCAACTGCCACAAATTGGTCTGGAAATAGATGAGTCTTTATTGAGAGAGATTAGAATTGAGAAAAACCTTAATGCAATCATAATGACTCAGGTGTAGCTGCAGGGAAAAAATATTTAAGTAAAAATGTAAAATTTTATTAATGTTATTGCAATGACTTGAGGAAAGTTTGTTAATATTTGGATGATGTTAAAGCTAGAGAATCTTAATGTAGCTCTTGCTATCAGAGGAAAAGACTTTGCTAAGTAGACAAGCATTTTTCTGTGTATATCCTTAAAAAAAAAAAAACCCAAAAAACACAAAGATACATCAAACTATGGTAACTTGAGGTCAATTGTTGAGATTTCCAGTTCACCTTCCTTGCTCTGATTCTACAGTTATCAAACATGCTGAATGTCTTCTTACTTTCCCATTAAGTCAGAATGAGCTGAACAGAGACAGAAAGTGTTTACCTTTCAGTTATATTTCTCGCTGTAATGCAATAATTCAGTTTTCTGGTTTGTGCATTTATCTATTGTATGTCTGAAGATGAGTCAGTTCCTCTAAACCTATTTAATTCTGATTCACTGAGTTTATGAATAGGTATGTCTGCTTTGAATGACTCAAACTTAACATCTCTATCCCCTAATGAATGTCTCAGTGACCAGCTGTGTTATTCTATAAGAGCTCCATGAATATACCTCTATATCTTATCATAAGGCATGTTTAGGAATAAAGGGTCCCTGACATGTTACCTCAGTACTACCCAACATTCCTGGCACAACACAAATAAGTTCAACATCAGGAGGGGCTTTGAACCAGGGAATAAGCAGACTGCAGTGTTCAACGAAAGAATGAACTGAAGATATTGCAAGTAATTACAGATGAGCAAAAGTATAGATATTGAGTAGGGACAAGGTAGAAAGCCTAAAATAAATACAACAGAAGGCAGGAAAGTGTTAAGAAGTATAGGTCTAAGAGACTCCACCCTATACATAAAAATAGGAAAGTGGTTATAATGAAGCATAGAGTCAGATCCGAGGCAAGTGTGATAGTTATCAGAAGTTCAGCAATAAGAAGACCGGAAACTGAGCTAGAATAGGTCATGTCTGAGGAGAAAAATTACATTAGACAGAGGGTAAATATTGGGGTTTATAATGGACAATATTGGGTGGGAGATAATCTGAGTCTGAAAAATAAGGGATAATGGTATCAACATATCTAATTCCATTATTATGATTTTTTTTTCTGTGCAAACTACTCATTCTTTGTTCTGTAATGAGTACCTCTGAATTTCAATGTTTGTGAGGGGCGAGAATAAAGTAAAAATATAATATTTTTCCTATTGTGTGAGCAATAAGTAACAACGAAGAACACTTGCCTTTGAAAGAGAAAAAAAAAACAAAAAAAAAAACCAAAAAAAACCCCAAAAAACCCAAAAACTGAATATGATTTCCGAACAGAAAAAAGAGAAAATCCAATGATGTAATCTGTCAAAAGGAATGAATTCAGCCACCCATTATGGTACATTTAATCTTTGAATTGTAGCCCTTTTTCAATCTAGAGTAACCTAGCTTTAGTTTAATTACTGCATTTACAACCCAAGATAACCGAAGTTTATTTGTCCATTTATTCAATTCATGAGTAACTCTCCAGTCCCAATGTCTGATAGATTAGAATACAAATGAGGAGAAAAAAGAATTGAGATTTTTGAAGGTCAAGATTTTCTTAAGATTTCAGGATTTGGTACAGAGGGCAAATCAAAAATAATATTAACTTGAATCTGCAGTTTTTCTTGCATTGGTCTACCTAGTAAAGTGGTTACTTTGAAATCTCAGCATTAGAAACAAATGGATAGATGAAAGATGCTGTTGTATTCTTTTTAAAAATTACATGTTTTCTATGGTGTCTGAGGCAATAGACTGTAGTTGCTGTATATCCTCTCCCTTCTCTAAATAGGCCGTATTAAGGTTTCCTAGTATGATTCAATTCTTTCTTCTTCCTCTCTCCCTTCATTTTCCTCTCCTTTAATGAACAGCAATTGTTTCTGTACAGTGTGCTGCTCAGGGCTGACTACCTAAAGATAAACATCACTTGTTTGCTGTCATAATGTATCCTAGTAACAGAGCCTTGAAGTCCTAAAAAACAGGTACGAGATAGAGTGGGGCACACTGAGACAGTGATTCTTTCCAGTTGAGAACCCGATGGAGGTTGCAGCTTAGGAGAGATTCTAAGTCAGCTAAATATAAAAGATAAAGAAATTTCCCCTTTGAAATCTTCAGTGTAAGAGAAGGTGAAGAGCAAGAAAAGCACAGTGAGAGGGACTGTGCTAACGGCACAGCAAGCAATTGGTTTTCCTTTAAACAGAAAGGGGATCTGAGAAATGAGGTTGAAGAAGTAAGCATGGGCATAGGGAGGAAGTATTTGTATACTAATTGGGAATTTCACTTTACCTTTTAGACCTCAATCACAAGTGTTAAGCATAGAAATATTATCATAATTCTGGCAATGTCTCAAAGTTAATTTGGAGGCTGTACGGAGGGTATATGAGAAGAATGTAAGTCCAGCTTCACTACCATGCTTCCAAAATCCAGGGAAAAGATAAGGCTTGGCCTAAAGCAGGATTGGTGACTTTTCTGTTTGAACGTCATGTTCATCTCCTTCAAATTTGAAGGGAACCTTAGAAAGACTGTTGCAACAATTAAATATTAACTGAAATCATGTCAAAAATAATAAGATCACTATTTTACTATTGAAAAGAAAATATATGTGGAGAAGGATTTATAAACTTACAATGTTTGTAGCTTCCTAAACATCAATTTTTAAATATCAAAAATAACAATTTTTGAAGATATTTAGATCAGATCTATCTTGGTTTCAGGACTAAATGAGAATATTTGAGTCACATGACCCTACACATGGTGGGCCATTTTATTGTAAACGAGAACTCACTATCTACCCCTCTTAGCAAAATACCAAAATAATAATAATGATGATAATAATTCTAATTCACAACTGTATTACTGTTTTAATCTATCATGTCCATGGAAAGCTGTAATATGTTTCAGTGTGGATCAGCAAATGGCATTTTTCCCAGTGTGTACACAAATTTCCATATGACTCTAACAAAATGAATCTAAGGTTTTGATTATGAGGAGACAGCATACATAAAATATACTTTAGGGAATACACATTGTGCATAGCAGTTCTATAAAAGACATAACTTTAGTTTCCTACCTAATTTAAAGATACCTGTATGGCTGGGGAAAACCAGGTTAACACTTACTGTAGACTATATGTTTTACAACACATAACCTTGACTTCTATACAATCTCTGGCCACAGGGTGAAAAAGCCTCCAAGTGCTGAGAACTTCTCTGTTGTTAATTCTATTTAAAAAATCCTGAAAAAGAGGATAAGGTCAGGGAAGTGACAAGAGGTATCTTGTTTATGTGTAAATTTGACTTTCTTTATTTGAATTTTTAATAACATTGTTAAGTTAAATGCATAATATATTTATACAACACAAAATACTTTTAATATAGTTTATCTTATTATAAAGTTAAAAAGGTAAGGGTGGGGCTGGCCGAGTGGCGCAATGGTTAAGAACTGGCTTGGGACGCCAGAGGGCC
>NW_017732034.1:441342-476914 GCF_001890085.2 Hipposideros armiger
GTGGGATCCAAACCGGGGCCCTCTGGCGTCCCAAGCCAGTTCTTAACCATGTCGCCACTCGGCCGGCCCTTCTTTCATTTTTTAAATTGCTTTAGTTAAATTCAAGCAAACCTGTGCTATATTTCTCATAAATGGGCAATATAATGGCAATCTGGTGATTTCTTCAGAAACCCCACAGTGAAGATTTATCTATTGTAGGCTATGAGTAGATCTTAGAATTTTACTTATCCCCTCCTCGTCAGAACACAAGTCAATGTTTCTTTATTTGAGGCCCATCAACCCAAAATAATAATAATAATAATAATAATAATACCAACAATAATACCAAATATATCATTTGGGAGATTAATTTACTTTCCTTAAAATAGATATTTGTCACAATAATAATATCATACTACTCACCTGAAGCTAATATTAAATGTCAACTGTAATTGAAAAATAAAGAATATTACACTGTTCCAAGAGAGTTGTTTGGGTTTGCAGTAGCAAATGTTTTGGGTTTTTATCAATAATCCCAGAACTGGCCACCAGAGTTCAGCTCAGAAAAACAAATCAGAAATCAATTCTTATGTAGTAAAGATTATTAATTACTCCATAAAGAGTCATGATCCCTGAATTTGATCATTACAATAGACTTGACTGTTGTTTGACTCACACTTTTTGCAGAACTGCAAAGCTCTCAGGCACTTTCTCCTTGGTCAGACTAAGCATATGCTGTAATGTTTCACTAGATTTAATCAAGAGTGAGGGAGTGATAAAATCATTTATAGGCTTAATTTCAAGCATCAAGGAATATCTAGCATTTACTGTGACCTTTGCAATGTATATGGGCATCATTAAACGAGAACAGGGAGTTACATATACCGGGACATGATAGATTATGGGATGTGTTAAAATGTGGCCCATGAACCACTTGTATCAAAATCACCTGGCACCCTTTATTACATTTGCAGGTTCTTTGGTTCAATGACCTTAAAGGTTTATGGTAAAGCCTAGGAATATGCATTTTAAATAGATAACTATTATTCTCACTGAATTGTTGTTTTCACTGAATTAGGAGACATTGCATGTTTTTGTTAGCTGTGTTTAATCTTTAGTTCAGAACCCTCTGGGATAATTCTGTATTCAGAAACATGGTGTTTACACTATTTAGATAGACCCTGTCTTGCTTGGGAGAGGCTCAGTGTGGAAACACTATCAAAAGGACTGTAATAGCCCATCCCTGCCTTTACCATATGTGACCATATACAGAGGTCGATAATGGCTAAATATTTCTATAGATGAAACATTAAGAACAGGGGTTGATCCTGAACTACCCTTTTCACTTGTGATGGAATAAAGGAAAACAAAATTCACGAACCAAAGGGAAGACAATAGAAATTGTTTGAAGAATTCTGATTTACAACTTTATTTTGATGTTTCTGACGCCTGAACCTACTCATCAAATATGGGGGAAAGTTACATTATTTTAACTAAGCCAAAATAAGCACAAAGTATACTAAATGTAACCCCTTCGTAAAGTCATTGTTTGAATTACAAGAGGGTTTTTGATAGACTCCATTAATAAATATTTACATATTCTGAAAATATTTGGAAAGATGTGCTTAGGCATCCATTTTAAACTAAAACTGGATTTGACCTAAGTTGAAAGGAAACTTGTATCAAAATATTGAGTTTTAATGTTTATTGTTGAATGATATAATTGTGAGCATACAACCATATGTCTATAGTGTTGATAACAAGGTGATTAATTTCATTTTCATTCAAAATATTCCACCCTATTGCTTAATTATCCCTTTCAGAAACAAATGCATAGTGGTTAAGAAATGGACTCAACTTATTGCTGGTACTCAAGTTCCCACATCCTTACAATTGAGGAAATGGTGGCACGTACCCCAGATGTTGGTTAAATTAAGTATTACATTTAAAATAGTTAGAAACATGTCTGGTCCATAGTAGATGCACTACTAGCATCAGCAATTATTATTATTATTATTGTTAATTTATTTTCAACTTTATAGTCTTTTCTGAATATAAAGAATAAGTGTACCTTTGCAAACAATGCATGTGTAAATGATAAACAGAATAGTGTAGTCATATTATCATTAAAAAAATAATTATGTTACAAGTGGTATCACAGCATCCTCTTTTCATTTTACTTAATTGTATAAACCTTTTTGTATAATGTCTAATGAATGAAAGAAATGTGAAAACATTCCCTCCATATGGTATTGCTACAAAACTACTTCTAGAAAGAGATTTGTTCAATAATAGCACAGATGTTCCATTCTTAGTTTCTGTGTGAAATGCCAGGATATGTCTGCCCTGAACAAAACCAGGGGGTCATTTGTATAAATCATAGTATGTTAAGTGCATAATGTATTAAATGTTTGTCTATTAGTGCTAGAAAAATAATGTCTTTTAAACTTCTGCATCCTGTTGTCTACCCCATAGCAAGAGAACTGAATTACCCTAATAAAAGACTAATGAGCAACGTATACTCTGTGCCACACATCAACAAGAGGTTTTGCAAGATGAATGTTATCTGGAATTTAGTTTTCCCTGAGAAGCAGAGAATTTGAATGTTTCTTCCTCTCTTAGAGATTGCATAATACATTATGCTATTTCAGCTTGAAGCAACCACATTTTCTGCTTTCCTCACCACATGGACTACTTTTATGTTGTGACATTTGGCTATCAATTCAAATTTAATATTAAAATATTCAGAGTAATGGTGCAATCAAACCTCCACCCTCCATGAATTACCATATCAGTAAGTCCTCAGCAACACATATTGTGTCAGAGGATCACGAGCGCTCAACGTATTTGTTCTTTAGGGTAGACCAGCATGTTTGACATCAATCTTATTTATATTCATATGCCTGGCCAGTGCTGAACTTGCATAACTAATTACGGCAAAATACTTTTTTTTATTTTGGGACTATTACTCATATGTGTCCAATTCAAATATTCACCTTGTCATTCTGCTAGCTATATGAGAATGTGTTTCTTGTATAATATGCCCTGCAGTTACTAATCCATAGATATCCCATGCTGCTCTAAAAATATGCATTTGCTGCTGCTTTTGTTTTCTGCTTGGCTTCCATTTCTAGTTCCTAGTCTTAAATAATAGACTGCCAGTCATTAAAAAAGTCACTTGCTTAAGGAAATTGTAACACTTTTTCCTGATTTTTTTTTTAATTAGCAGACATATAAGACGAATTTCTGGAGAAGACTTCTTATTTTCATATGTATTTCTTGCCCTGTAGACACAGTTGTTACTCAGTACATCAGATATGTTTTTAATCCATTTGACTTACGGAGTTTTAGTAAAATTTTACTTAACAAAATCCCTTTCTACTCAGAGTGATCAATTAAACTGTCATTTCCTGCTAAAAGGTGACAATTATATTGTATCTCTCTAAAATCCTTTTTTTTATTAAGTGAGAATTCCCAATATTTTGAATGGGCAAAATATATTTAACACCACACCAGATTGCTCTCAAATGTTTGTTTATTTTCTTGTTCAGTTTAATCCTAAACCTTCTTCTGGGGATGGAAACTAGATTTGGAATCACTGGATTCCTCAAAACTTGAGAGGTCATTTCTTCTATTCTTCTTTAGGTGTATCCTCAGGCTTTCTTGTCTACATGATCAGGTCACTATTATTTTAACTTGTTTGGCAAACACAAGTGGAGAAGGGACATGAACTGGATTTTTCTATATTGAAGGGAAGCTGCTCAGTTGTGACATGTTAAAGATGACCCGTTATTTTTCTCTCATCTCAGAAATAATCATTGTAATCCAGGCTCTCCCTCTCCCTTATTGAATGACATATATCCATATGATACTTTTATTGCTAATTCCTAATACTTTATTACTTAGAAAACTAATATTTTTATAAAACTGGTATTTATCTTATTTTTTATGTTTCCAAAATCATATTTGGAAATACATACGGGGTGCTTGCTAGTTACTTTGGATTCCTTATTTTATTTTTTAACTAATTTGCCCTAATGTTCTCTCTCTCTCTCTCTCTCTCTCTCTCTCTCTCTCTCTCTATATATATATATATATATATATATATATATATATGAATTAAAAAATAATTTACACACTAATTTTCTCCCTAGATATTCTTTGATAATTTGAATTTTCATGTTTAAAGTATATATGCATATATTCCGTCAAAGTAATTATTTTGCTCTGCGTGTCTATTTTCCCACTTCTAAGTATGCACAAATGAATTATGATGAACAAAATTGTGACTCATTTATCTATTCATTCAGTAACACTGTTCTTAAATTAAATATTTCCTTGAGCAATAATGGATATCATGCATTGAAGTGTGAACAAAAAAAAAACTGAAATAGTTCTAATCATGCCATTTTACAAGAATTTCAGTAAAGTGCTATGTGATGAATATAAGATAATGAGTAGTGATTAAAGTTACCACCTGTCTCAATTTAATCAAAGAAAAAAAGAATATTCAAGTCAGAAAATGAATGTGGCTTCTATAATGCTGGAAATACATCTATTTTTGTTATACTTAAGACTTTTGTGAAGTAGCTCTAATTCAGAGATTAGTCTTTTTGGAAACTTAATTTTCCAGTATGATGCTACCTTCACAATTTAAAATTAAAAAAAAATAAATAAATAAAACCAAAACCAACAAAAATATTTTTAATTAAAAATGCAAATTTTGAGCAAAGTATAAAACAAAAAGAGCCAATAAGCTAGAAGCTCAAATATCACCTATGAGAAAGCATAAATTACAGGATAAAAACATACATTGCAACTCTATACATACAAGAGCTAACCCTATTTTGTGAAAAGTAAAAAGTACAAGTGAAGCAGTTAGGGATAGCAATCCAACTAAAAACCACAAGAAAAAAAGAAAAAGACTGGAAAAAGTCAATGGAATAAAAGATTTAGCAGCTACGTAATGCCAGAGGAGCTAGTCACTAACCTAGAAAATAGTGGCGATGTAGGCATATAGCCAAACAGGAAAAGAGGATTGTTGCTGCAAAACAAGATGAAAAATGTTATATTCATGAGGTGTGAGGATACAACCCATAATGTTTTAAATCGCAGGGTATTGCTAATGTGCCTGAGCACAGGTGAGGAGGATAAAAGAGCAGGTAAACACCGTAGTGATGAAGGAATATGCGTGTCAGTGAGAGTCACTGCTCACTTGTACTTCAGTACTGTCTTCAAAACTCTAAAGATAGTCATGTGAATTATTAAAGAAAAGTTTAACCTCGGCTATGATATGAGTTTTATAGTGCCAGCCATGCACAGCTGAAAATAGTGTGACAAGACTGGGGTCATTATAGTGACCACCAAATAGCAATCTTTTGAGAAAGGAAATGGGTGAAGTTGAATGCAAACAGAATTATCAGAATAACACCAAATCTGTGTTAGCTGCTTCATGTGAAAAAATGCATTTCAACCATAAGAGACTTTTCGAAATACAGTACTTTGGAAGAGTCACTTAGCTCTTCTCATCTGGTGCATATCCCATGTGGAGACTACATGGAATGATACCTGTCAGTCTTAACTTGATTTTTCTTATCTGCTGTCTTCCTGGACATCAGACTTTAAGTATAATTATTCATAGCAGGACAGAAAACATTAGCTTGTATGGTTATTTTTATGAGGAAAGATTTTTCAATACAGATGGTGATAAAATGAGGGTCTGTCCATAGGGTGTTCTATACCTATGCAGTCTGCATAGTTTGTATATTGAGCGAACACATAAAAGGAAAATCTACTGGACACAGTATTTTTTGACATTTAAAATACATTTAGGATCCCAGAATTTAGTTTTTAACATAGCCTATTTCAGATCATAAAAAATTAGATCCCAAAGCAGAGAGGATGCTCTCTTAGATGGCAGCGGTATCACAAAGTGATTTTCCTTGAGGAAACCAATCACACTCACCCTGGTGTTCTTTGCTGATGGTTCTGTTTCCCCAAGCATGGAGCATTCTGAAAGTGAGACTCTGCAGAATTTTCAGACTTATGCTTCGAGCCTTGGAGAGGATCAGAGCAGCAAGTACAGGAATAATTCCCATGACCTGAGTTGGCTTTGCTGAGATCAGTGAAAGAAGAGGGTGAAGGGTTCAGCATAATTAAAAAAACATAACTAACCTGGTAATGACCTGAGTTTCCACTCTGCTTTGGGTTGGTGTAAGGTTCTAGGTCAAGCCTGCAGCTGATGTTCAGATACCTCCTAACTACACATGTTGGGCAACTTGGAGAACACGAGTACAGGTTTATAACCTTGAAGAGATAGCGACTAAAACCTGATACACATGGAGTCCCATGTACTGTTTTGCTCAGAAATAGCCTAGTTAAATATATCTCTGAGGAAAATAAGGTTTTCTCTCTGTTAAAAAAAAATAAAAAGCGTACAGTAACGGGTTTGTAGTAAATATTGGACCACAGGACTTACTGGTTTCTGTAGCCCCTCATGACACACCTTCTGCAGTGATTTCAGTGACACAATAAAGAGCTTTTCATCAAACTGTTGCATGTTATAATTTTGACTTATTTTTTAGAGACTACAGTATTTGGCCAAGAGACAAGTATATGGCTTCTTCTGTTAGACAAGAATAACCAAGGCTGTTATTTTGTTTGTTTTGTTTTGTTTTGTTTTGTTTTAGATGAGTACATGTGTCTGGCAGTCCTATGCTGATATAGGCTTAGGAACATTATGGCCCATTATAATTGAAATATTTATCCCAAAATGACAAAGTGAGACAAGTTAAGTTACATGTATAATAATAGTACCGTCATTATTTCTATGCAGCACTATGTCTTTTTCATTCATTTTGTTAAAAGGTGTTTGTACTTTGGATTATTTTACAGTCATATATTCTAACAAATGGATAATGCTAATTATGCTTCTTTTCTTAATCTTTTCTAGCTCCACCATTTAATAAGCAGTATAACTCTTCAGGGTCTTTAATGAGAACTATTATTTTAATTTTGTTTTTACTATACTTGGTAAATGTGTACTTGTAGACATTTCAAAGAAATATAAACCATTTATTCTTTCCATCTATGTAACATAAATAATAATTTCAACCTTAAAGTTGTTTCAGACCACAAAAAGTATTGATTTTATAAACTTTGATTTGACTTAATATATATTTAAAATAAAATTTAAAAATATTAAATATTTAAAATTTTAAATTAAATATTAAGTATTTAAGATTTAAAGATATTATATTGTTCACCTTGCAGGTACAAAAGTATATATTTCCTGCTTACTAATATATACAAGTTTCATGAAATTTTAGGCCCATCTGCATAACCCTAATCATATTTTTATTTCCAACTTATTTTGTGATATTTCCATATTTATCAAAACACACATTTATTTTTCACATTTTAACATTTAAGATCTTGAAATACATTTTATAATTAGTGATGTCTTAGGTGGCAAAATTAAGTAGCAATGATCTTGAGTAAGTTCTTTATATTTTGTGCTTTCTGTATGCCAGAAACTTGTTGTAAGTATTTTATTTAATAACAGCTCTGAGACATAAGAATTATTGTTGTCGTTCGATAACACTGAAGAAATTGAGGGTTAGAGCAATTATGGAATTAATTTAATGTTACCCAGCCAATAAGAGAGAGAGGGTGGTATGCTGGGGCATTTCTGAATACCTTATACTGTGACACCAACCTACCCTATGACTAAGGCCCCAACTAGTCAGAATCAGTGAAACTGCATATTCAGAAATCCTTTTATTATTTTATTTCACAATTGTACTAGAAGAAAACAGAAGGTGATATCTTCATAATCTTAATCCCTTCTATAGAAAACATTGCTTTACAATTTTACCATAAGAATTCTCAAAACTCAAGGTTTTTTACTAGTTCTTACCTCTCTCCCACCATTCAAGAACCAGTGTTGTGCTAAATGTCTGTCCTCCTTACCCAGCACCCACTTTTTTCTTCTTCTGCTGCTGCTTCCTAGAGAATTTCTCTGAGATTCTTTTTTTTTTTCCCTCATGCATGTTCTGCCTTCCCAGCCTAGTTCTTTACTAGCTCTAATAAGCAAGTAGAAACTATTTTATGGGACTTTTGCTTTCCTCAGAGGGACGTGATTGTTATGATAGAGTTAGCATTTATGAGCCAATTAAGTCCCATAACAATTATTAACAATTTGCTGCAAATACTCTGGCTTAATCTTTTATTTTTTCAAGGGATTTCTTCATTTTCTTAGGGCAATTGAGCAAAACTTCTATTTTCATGGTTGAGTCTATATCTACATGATCCAAAACAATCCCTCATTTTAAATTGGACACTAGACATGCACAAATGATCAGTGCTCCTCGTGTTTGGTGTAAGGCTGTTTGAAATTATTTGCTCTTTGTTCAATAGCTTATTAGAGGTTTTATATAGATCCGATTTGTATTGAACTATTCTGCAGATTTCTGGGAGAATTTTTATTTTCAATAAACATGCTGGTTAAAGTTTTCCAGAAAAAAAACAAAAAAGAAAGTTTTAGCTTTGCATTTTTACATTTATCTGTGTTTAAATCAGCATTGAGGAAATCATTGCAGTATACTTCATTTTCAGGTTTATTACTAGAACCAGCCTCAGTTTCCAATTCGGATTTGTATAGCCAATAAATGTACTCTTATTTTTATAAACACAACTTACCGTATGGTAAATGAAGGGTTGTCAGGTCTGCAATTAATTATCTCTATTATAGGGGCATGACCAAGAGAAAAGTCAATTGCTTTATATAAGTATATAAATAAATCAATGACAAACCTGCTGGCAAACCTGCTGGTTTTAATGTGTATTATTACCTGTAAAATACCATAAAAGCTAAACTTTTGGAGTCTAAAACAAAGGTAACTGAAACACATCCACACACCCACATCCACACACACACATACATACACACACAGGGAGTAATCTTGGACAAGAAGAAACCATTGTTTATATTTCTGTAGATATACAGGGTGGGGAAAGTGGAAGATGTTTTAATTGTATTGATTCCTTCTTTGAAGTGGGAAGCATGGTAACTGCTGAGAATGAGCAAGGAAGAAGGAGATTGGGTTTTTGAGGAGTGGAAATAGGCATTGTGGAGAGTCAGAGAAAAGGAGCAGATAAGGGATAAACAATAAACTTTTAGGTGGTATTGATAGATTAATCTGCCTGCAAAATGCAGTATGAATTCATATATTTTTTCACCATTACAAATTTATATCCCCCACTAGACACTTGGGGATATAAATATGAATAAACCACAAATCCTAATCTGAAGGCATGTGTGGTATCCATGAGATGTAAAAAGATAAAAGATGGAAAGTACACTAAAAAAAAAAAACATAGTTTGACAACTATTTCAGAGAGGTTTAGGCAGAAGTTGGAAAATGTTTCGACTCTGATTGTTTTTGTAGGAATACAAACAAGGAGAGAGATCCAAACTCAGGTGCCTGATCCACGCACACACTGTGGAATTCACCTGTGTACTGCTTTCTATTACGTTGTTGTGGAAGATAGCTCGCTAGTTATAGACCAGAGCGCTTCTGGAAGAAAAGGGCACATTTTAAACTACTGATTCCTCATACTCCTGGATGGTGTTGAGTTGAACAAATAAAGAATTGTTATTTTCCCTGCTGCATGCCCCAAAGAAGGCAGAATATGAATCCCAGAAAGTAATTTCAAGAACTGCTTGTTCTCATCTTTCTCAGGTTTTGCTCTGGTATCTTAGGAGGTATGTATTACAGACATGGGAATTCAAGTGCTCGATTTATGTATACAAAACCATATAGAGTGATTCCCTAAAAATATGACTGTGACAAAGAAAGCAAAGTTATTCTGTAGGTAATAAGATGATTTGCTTCCTGGTGACTGGATGGAGGAGTGATAGTTCAAAAAATCACCTATTCTTAAAACCAAAATACACATTACTATATTAAAAGAAAAGATATTATATTTCTCAGAATTTAATTGAATTAAAAAGAATTAAAATAATCACAGATAGTAATTTAAAATAGCAAAATGTCTTCATCCATTGTCAATCAAAGGTAAAAATTGCACAGTATCAATTCACTTGCATAAACTATTGCAAGCCGATCAGTATTTGATGCCACAGAACTTGGAGTGATTTAGGGACAAGTCCCTGCAAATTCTTGTCTTTTGAATGTGGAGAGGAAAAATAATTTAGGATTGCTAACACAAAATGATGTTCTTCTCCCAAATTTTCAGTCTGTCCAAGATCGTTTACATCACCTAGCTGAAATTCTCTTTCCCATAAAGGGGTGTGGTGGAATGCATTTGTTTCTTAATGATCAGATCCTCACTGCATCAGAGGTGTCTGAATATTAGTTAGGCATTTCCAATGGATAATTTTCTTTGTACTAATTCCGTGTTAGAAAATCCTGTAACCAAGAAATGAAGTAGGTAACCTCTAAGGTCCATTTCTGCCATAACACTTTATGAATCTATAAATTGGTACTTGAGTGATATTGTCAAAGCCCCCTGTAGCAAGAGAAATAGAAACAGAAAAGGTACATCTTAGAGGCTTGTTCAGGATCATGTGGATTGATATGCTTGAATAATTCCATTACCTCTTATTTCCATAGGCCCAGGTATAATTTTTTTATGTTGGGTTGTGTTTTGTTTTTAATATATATATATATATATATAATTTTCTCAACAAAAGCACAGTGCCACAAAGAGTATTTAACTCTATTAGTTCTTATATCTAATTCAGTACCTCATGCACTGAGCTCAATAGTTTTTGTTTTTCCAAATTGACAATGAATCTGAAAACTATTAATATCTGCATGTGTTATCCTTTTGTTTTATTATTACAATTTATTGGGGTGACAATGGTTAGTTAAATTATATAGGTGTCAAATGTATATAGATGTAATACCTCATCTATATATCACATTGTGCGCTCACCACCCAGAGTCAGTTCTCCTTCCATCACCATACATTTGACCCCGTTTACCCTCATCTACCACCCCGCTCCCGCCTTACCCTCTGGTAACCACTAAACTTGTCTGTGCCTATGAGTTTTTGTTTCTTCATTTGTTGGTCTTGTTCCTTTGTTGCTTTCAGTTTTGTATCCCATATTTCAGTGGAGTCATATGGAGCCTGTTATTCATAAGCCACAACTATGCCTGCAACTAGTGGTTACTGATCCATTTCCACATAGAAACAAAGTCCCTTTCTTTGCACAGATCCCCTTTGGCTGTTAATCAACAGTGTTTTAATAGATTGGTTTTACTTTCCAGAGTTTTGAGCCAGTTTCCCTCATTTTTTGCCAAATTACCAGAGCTCTCTAAAGAATCAGAGCTTCATCTTTTCTCATGCCTGAGGAACTGAATTTATTCACATAAGGTTGAGATGAACAGGCATGCCTCATTCCTCGCACCGTCATCTAATAAAGCTGCCAAAACTATTTCCCTCATGTATTTATAGACACATCAAAGCCTTCTACAGGACTCCAATAGCTACAACTTCCTTCCATATCCAAATTAAGTTTCTAAACATTAATAAAGGTCTCTTTTAAAGCCAAGTCTGAAGCCAATATAGCCAAACAATTGTAGGATCAAATTAAAAGTCACTTTCATTGAAATCAGTCTACCACACATGTAGGATCTATGACCTTGCTTTTAAAAACTGAAAGTTACGATTACAAAGATTGATTCTTTTATTCAGCCATTCATTTAGCAAATATTTATTGCAGTTTTTCTATGTACCAACCCAACACCCTGTTTGACCTGGAGATGCTGTTGTGCATGAAATATGTATATGTTGTATGAACATTTCACTAGCAGTTGGTTGGAGAACACATCTATTAAATAATTTTTAAAGTATAGTGAATGATTTGAAAGGAAGGTCAAGGTGTTGATGATTTTTAACATTACCTTGAAGATTCATTTCTATAGATATATGGTAATCCAGTTTGGTTAAAATAGTAAAAAAAATTAAATGTGCTTATTTGTTAAATCTCAGCCTACCTATAAACATAACTGCTTTCATATATAGCTTTTCCTTATCATATATATTCCCCTACATTGTTATTATTAAATAGAAAAACAAATAAAAAATAACTTCAGCTCAAATTACGAGGAAATATGTATACTACAGCATTTCAATAAAACATTCTAAATTTATTTTAGCTGTTACTAACTGGTATAGCACACTCTTTATAAGAAAGTCCAGTTCATTTAGGGTCTTGAGTCTATGTTCCCTGTTGTATGATACTGGAACCTAACAATTTCATTTTTCATATCAACAAGTTGTTTTTTATTATTGGTGGTGGTGTGTAGTGAATGCATATTGATATTTACTTAATTCTCCACATGGACTTAATCTTGTTTATACATATATCTTTCTTAGTGTCTCTCTCTCTCTCTCTCTCTCTCTCTCTCTCTCTCTCTAATTCTCTTACTGTGACAATTTAAAGAAAAATTATAAGAAATAATAATTTTGCATGTTCAACATTATGGTAGGAATTAGGGAAAACATGATAGAAAATGGACATGGTCCCTGACATATTAGAAGTGCAGTGCTTCCTTAAGGAATGGTCGCAGACTATATCATAATCAACTAGGCATGTTTTATAAATTACTGGGCCCTATCCTGGGCCTATTTGCTCAGAGTCACTGGCAGGGGTGTCTTGGAATCTATTTTTAAAAAGTAATCCCAAGTACTCATGACAATACTGCAATAATTGTATTAGTGTAAAAATTATATGCATTAAGGAGTATGGCTCTTAAAACATGGTCTTCAATAAACTGTAATCTAATCTAATGTTTATTGACTGATTAAATAATATTAATAATAACAATTATTGTATTACTCCTATTATGCATTAGAGAGTGCTCTAAGGTACTTACATTTGTTAGCTCATTTATTCTGACAACAATCCTTTGACATTAGTTGCTATTATCAATCCTATTTTAACAACAAATATACTGAAACAGAGAATGTTAAATAACTTTTCCAAGATTTACTCAGCCAGTGAGGAGAATACATTTTCAATTCAAAACAGTCATGCATTTTTACTTTTAAATAAGTTATAAATCCCAAAATATATTGTTGCTATTTTTTGTTTGGACTCTCAAGTATCTTTTACAACAATTAAAATAAGAAGAAAAATTTAATGTTTATCATATTTTAGTTTTTAGTGCTCTTTATTTCTTTAAGTAGATCCAAATTTCTTGGATGCCCATCTTTTTCTGCTGGTAGAACTGACATTTAACATTTCTTGTACTTCAGGTCCTCTGGCAATAAATTTTCCTCATCATTTGATTATATGGACAATTATATAGCTATCTTTTATGAGAAATATTTTCCTGGGTATAGAATTCTAATTTGACTTTTTTTCTTTCATTATGGATGTTACTTTATTGTTTTCTAGCTTCTGTTAGGAAGTCACATGTGATTCTTCTCTTTGTATATCACTGCATGTAATATGTCTCTTCCCCCCCACATGGATACCTCCAAATGTATTTTTATGGAAACTTTTAGAGAATTACAAAATTTTCTATTTTAATTATATGCGTTGAAGAAATGTATGACAGCAGAGGCTTTCTGTACGTACTATGTGTAATTGTTTTGACCAATTTCTCAGCCTTCAACTATGTTCTCTAAAGTGATCTGCCTCATATGTGAACAGATTGAATGACACCTTAAACTCCCTGTGCTAGACAATTTTCTGCATCAATAAAATGTATTCAATCTATTTACCTATTCTAACTCATTGTTTTCTGTTTCTTCAAGTCCACCTGGCTTACCGTCTTGATTTTGCTTCCAAATCTTATTTCAGATAGACTCTTATTTGATAAACACATTTGGTGTTTCTCTTCCAGTTTGTCCTAACACCATCTCAGAAAGAATCTGTTATTGATATTCTCCTTCCATTAACACTGAGCAGGGGACACAAGTAAAAGAAGAGCTCTGCTGGCTCCCCTACTTTGACCCATAGAACTGAACAAAGTTCCACTTTGTGGGTTCCTTCTTTAGGAAGACAGGTTAGACCAAAAATTTAAATTCCTATGAAGATTCATTTTAAGGATTTATCAGTTCGGCATGTGCATGAAATTCAATATTTTAAATTGACTAAAACTGGAAATATTTACCACTCTCCTAAATAAAAGGAGACACGTATAGTTTATACACTATTCTAAGATTTTTGAAAGAGACTAGCAGTGACGTACTTTAGAGCATTTTCATCAATTTGAGGTTACACATTTTCTCTGAATAGTTGGTACAATGATGATTTTGGAATACACTGATGACTTCTAGTCTTAAAATTTCTAAGGATGGATTACTGTTTTCTTCATGATGAAATGCTTTCCACATAATTATTATACACACAAATTTGAAGCTCAATGTTATATATTTGTACATATTCTTAAAGTTCTAAATATAATAGTTACCCTCTATTTTTTGGTGTTTGGGATCATCTTTCAGTGGTTTCGAATCTGGGTACATTGTGAAGATATATGAAAATAAAATTTTTTTTGACAAGAAAAAATGTTTGTTTTCACCTAAATAACTTATGGAAGTTAACATGGTTTATAGAAACAGTGACCAAGTATATCAGCAGGATAATATTATTGGCAACAACAGATGATTGAATCTATAAATATATGTCATAGCAAAAGTTAAGTAACCAAAAGACCGGCCAAGTGGCTCAGTTGGTAAGAGCTCACTCAAGAGTGCGAGCTCTGAGTAACAGGTTGCCAGTTGCATCGATCCCCACATGAGCCCAAGCTGAGCTGCCGCTGAGCTGCCAACAGGCGGCAGGATGGCTCAGCTAAAAAAAAAAAAAAAGTTAACCAGTTGAAAACAGCAAATTGCCAACATAACATTTGCTTCAGCAATACAAAAGACGGTCAAATATTATTTATATTGCTTTAGGAGACATAATTATCAAAAGAAAAATTTTAAAATGCCCTCAGCTCTGTAGGCAATAAGGAAAAAAAAACAATGAAATTTTCTTACAAATAATATAGGAGAACAGTATCTTGTGAGTGTATTAAAGGTTTTCAAATAAATGCAGCCCTGACTTAAAAAACATTCTAAGGTACAGACTAGAGAACTCTGTGCTACTTGTTTACAAAATCTCAGTCTGTTTCATATAATGTGTGATTATTTACAAAAAAATTGTAAAACATTCCATAAAAATTAAGTCAGTTGACATTAAAGGTTTCCCTAATTTAATAAACAATAATCAGGAATAACAGTAGACTTTGCTATGATGCAAACTATATTTTAGTCTAATAACAGAGCCTCATGTGTAGTAAACAACTGTATAATATTATGTAGAATAAAATAAATGTCAGAGGTATAAAGGAATTATAATATAGCCTAAAGGATGGGGAGATAAAATCATAACTGAGGATCATTTCTATGGAAATATTTAAGGCACTACATTTTATACATTCCCTATGTGCATTAACAACTGCCCTCATAACTAATTATAATGAAATCAGGACAGAGATATAATTAATAACAGATTAAAGACCAGAAAATTGATTGAATTTGGATTGACTTTTTTTTTTTAATTCCATGGTGTTAAGAAAAGTTACCCCTAACTTGGAAATCAAAAGACAGCACAGCATATCCTTTAAATGATATACTGAGTCAGTGTTTAACAAGCACACCATAGGATTATTTAATGATCCAGGAGTAGGTAGGGAGTATTCCACATCGCTGTTATAATTTGATCAGAACCCAGATGGCATGAAGTTAAATGTTACTTTGTAGACTGCAGTCCTATGGACAAGATAACCACAAAGTTTATGTTTTTATTGTGCCATGGGAACCAAACCAGTTTTTTATGTCACTAGCATCATATTCTTTGGTAATTTTTTTTTTTTTGACTTTCTGAACTACTACATCAGGGCCAGCAAGGTTATATAGATTCTTATATAGATTCAGACAATAAATATGTTCTGTTTTGTAAGATATGTCTCTGCCTCAACTACTCTATTATTGCAGCTTAAAGAGTTCCCTAATCAATACATAATTAAAGAATGTGGCTGTGTTCCAACAAAACTTTATTAAAGAAAAAATCAGGAAATGCCTGGATTTGGCCTATGGAGAATAATTTTCCAACCTTTGTGTATGTAGCCTCTTTTCTGAAGTGGTCTTAGAACTAGCTAGGCCATCTTATTGGCATGTTCATTTTGATACATGCCCATTCTATATTTATATGTGAATTACATTTTTAACTTTGGAAAATAATACATTAACAGTAGCCTATAGTAAAATAATGAGGGAGAGGGTAGCCAAAGACAGTTCTTTTCATTTTTCCTGTATTAATCAAGACAGACTGTTATATCTCCAACCTGCACAACAGATAAATTTGGGCTATTTCAAGATGGATCACCCTTGCCAAATCACCAAAATAGTTTCAGTGTAATAATGTTAATTTAAATAAATTACTGTAATACATCTTATTGATGTTTTTTTTTACATTTGTGTAAAATTTTAAGCAATCTTAATGATTGAACATTTACTCAAAATATTTCAGTTTGATGACTATTTTTAAAACCTAATAGATTTTGAATATTGTAAATGGATCCACATCCCTTTTTAAAAAATGTAATATAAAGCCATTGTGCATCTCCTATAGCAGTAATAATGCAGTCACCTTGATGACAGCAGCCTTCACATTCAAGTGTCAATAGCGTGTTACACATTCACTTGGCAGACATTTTTAGTTAAATACAAATATTTAAAGTATTTAAATTAAGATTAAGAAGATAAGAAAAAATAATTAATGCACTATAAACTGTGTTCTGGTAGATGGCTATAGGACCCAGAGATAGCCAACGAGTTACTTGGAGATGTGGAGAAACATGAAGGTACAAAAAAGTATCATGTTATAAATAGAAAGCAAATATCTGATTTTCATCTGGTGGATGAGGAAAGGGTGCGACAAGAGAGAGCGTGCAGGTGCAGGAGCTATGGCCCAACAGCTCATAACAGCTTATGCTTAGAAAAATTCAGAAAGTTGTTGGTGAGGTAGGAAGGGCATAAGATGCAAATTCAGGGTCACTAGAGTCCAGGTCTGAACAGGTTTATTCAACTCAAGAGCCTCAGAGTAATCATCTGTACAATGTTGCATTTAATACCTACCTCAGGAAAAATAAATGACGTGATTTATGTGTGGAAAAAAATTACAGGTCTCAAATAAATTGTTTTCGATTTGTGTAAAATGTTAGTTTAAATCACAGGCCTAATAGTGAAATTTTGAGAGAAGAATTTATTGACCCAGTGTTTCCTGAGATTGAAAAACCCTGTTTTTCTGTTAAAGAAAATGAGAAGATATTTGCATGTCATTTACTTTAAAATTTTAATTAAAATCATGTTCTATATTTCTTCACTGTGAAATTAAATTATGATCTCTGTTTACTAAAGGGAAATAGATTAGTTTTTAAAGTTATCATCTAAAGACTATGAAGTTTGAAATTATATAAAAGTGTTAAAATACTCATGGTAGAATGTGTATGTACTCTTAAGGTGAAAAACTATGTCAAAAGATTGTTGGGAGAAAAACAACAACAAAAAAAAAACAAAACAAAACTGCTGATTATGAATGCAGTAGCCTTGTTATGATTAACCCTCCAGACCTTAAAACAAAAAATCAAAACTATAGATCCTGACTTTAGAATTACAAATGGAAAGCTTTTTGTTGACTAGGTTTATAAAAGTAAAAATAATTGAGATATATAAAAAAAAATTAATTTTAAAGGAATACTGACCACATTTATTTTAACATACATACACAGGGTTTGACATGGAAATAGATGCAATAATGTTTTACCTTCCTTTCTCAAATTCTTCACTCCCCTGATTGTATGATCTCATTCAAGAATTGAAGCACATTTTGTGCTATGTACTTAAAGAAAGAATGGGAACAATATAAGATAATCAATACTCCTCTATTCTGGAAAAAAAGAAAGCATCAGAGAAACAAAACAAACAAAAAACTATTGCTAATTTTTATCTTTTAGTCTCATATTTTGTTAGGATTCAAATGGAAATATATGCAAGCCATAAATCTTTCTTGACAGATAGGAAGTCTAGCTTTTCTCTAAGGTTTTCCTATCATAAGTAATTTCTGTGAAATTTTTACCACTGTGGTATGCAAAATAGTTCCCCTCCCAAAGATGTCCACACTCTACTCCTGGGAACCTGAGACTATACCAACTTGCATGGCAGAATGACTCAGCAGATGTAACTAAGGATGAAGACCTTGAGACAGGTAGATTATCCTGGATTATCTAGATGGGCCAGTCTATGTACACGAGTCCTTTAAAAGGGAGACATTTTCCAGGCTGAGATCAGAGGAAAATGTAACATTTCTGGCTTTGAAGATGAAGGAAGGGGGACATATTGCCAAGGAATATGGGTAGACTCTAGAAATTTGAAAAGACAAGGACACTGATTTCCGCTTAGAGTCTGCAGAAGGAACACAGCCTGAACTTGTGGTGATTTGCTTTGACATCAATGGAAAACTAATACAACACCTACAGGCACTACAGATCCATCTTCATATTGCTCAGTGCCTCTCCTTTTCATACAGTCTCCATGTCGTTAGCTAAAGCTACCGAGTCACTTAGCAGAGCTTATTAACCTTTAACTTCAGCCCATTAGCTCTGTTTGTACCTATTCACTTCACATATAAATGCAGTTGTTTCACTGAACTTCCTATAATCTTATTAAGGTCATAATATGAGTTTAAAAAAATGTAAACATTTCTGAGAGAATAAAAGATAAAGAGTGCAGAGCATAACTGCCTTTCCTCATAGCCCACAGGCATAGGCCAGTCAGTTTCATAGGAGTGCAGATGCCCCATTGGTGATAAGGAATAAGGCATGTAGTATAGAGATTAGGACTTGCACAGTAGAGAGGGGGAGTAAAGAAATCTGGAAGGTTGTTGCTTCTGAACTTCCTATAAGTCAGCAAGGCAGCTGGGCATGAAATGGGGAGAGAAAGGACACCCTGGAACCTGCCAGGACAAGCTGAAACCTCCATTTGTTTCTCCATGACTCCAGTGTTGATGGAACAGGTGACCCACAGTGGATGCTGCTGACCTGGCTCACAGAGCGGCACACACAAGTCATTTAGGACTCAGAGAAGATAAAGGAAGTGAGCTGATGCAACCTGAGGTAACTGCAGATCCTGCAGCTTCCCCAACCATGCCACCCAGTCAAGCTGGCATATCAGAGACACCTTGTGCAAACTTCAGGGTCATTCTGTGCCCACTGACTGTCACAGCATAATGATTGTCAACTTCTTCTGCCATCAACAAATCACACACATTTTTCTTGCGGTCAACTCTAAACCAGAACCATTCACTCCAGGGGATTTATGTTGTCATATTAATTTGACAGAGTCCAATCAGCAAAAAGGCCCTCAAATCTTAGGCTCAAGTATTTTAGGGGTTCTTATCCAGTTCTCACATGTGAGGGCTAGCTCACTCCCCATCATAAGACGTATCCAGGTCCTTTTACCATTTATGTAACATCTGCCTTCCAGATGAATAAAAAGGTCCTCTTGTCCTCTAATCAGAGATTTTACAAGAGTAACCGTGGAGAATGACCATACTGACAGTCAAGAGGCAAGGAGAAAAACATTCCAAATACATGTGTGACAGTTCTTATATCCAATCATAAGATGTGCCCTGAACTCCAGGCCCCAAATAAAGTAACCCTAAAATTTGAGAGTAAATTGTTCAAAGTTTGAATTTTCCAAAATGAAGCTAAATTTATGTTGGGGAAACCAGTAGTCTAACCTAAATCTTCTCTGGAGAGAAACACATCTCTAAGATTGTAATATCAGAAATTGTATGGAAACCCAGTTCATTGCACTAAATAGCAACAATGAATAGTTAATTTTTCAGCTCTCAGGTTAAGAAGACATTGTGTTTTTTCAAGGAAGAGATTGCTTTGCTTTTGTAATTCTAAAGTATGATTTTACCAAAACAAACTCAGTTTCAAAACTAGTCATGTTCCTTCCTTCATAAAGAACTCATGACAAAATGAATCAGCAAACTGTTCGTCCTCACAGGGCACTCTGCTAGAGAAAAGGAAACTATTCCAGGGTTTTTCATGAGTTTATAAGGTACCCTAAAAGTGGGTCTAGGAATTGAAATATAAAAGTAAAAGGTATATGGCAAAATTTATTCATCATTCATTCTGATTTGGACAAAATGAAAAATCATTAGCATATTTATAGCTTTTTATACAAAGATCTTTCTAAGAGTGTTTTTTGTTTGTTTTTTTTATTTACCTGCTGGATATCGAAACTTTTGATGTGTAGTTCATAGTAATGAGTGACAAGTAAAATTATGAAGATGGAAAGTTTAGACTAATTAACATTTTAAAAAACACAGGACTCCTAAAATATACAAAATGGATAAAGAATAAAAAAGACTAAGGTTGAGAGAAAAATCCAGTGTTAGAGGTTAACCAAGAGGAGGGAGACTGGTATTAATACTTATGCTATGTGAAAATTTAGGAAACATAGAAAATATTGTTTTTTAGAAAGCTTGCTGCATTCTGTGCTGTATTAAGTCCTTCCTCCTTGTCATCAAGAAACTTCATCAAACAAATAAATTTCAGAGTTTTGGGGGGTTTTTGTGTTTAGTTGTTTTTTATGTGAGCCATCCTACCACCTGTTGGCAGCTCAGCAGCAGCTCAGCTCCGGCCATGAATTGAACCGGTAACCCTATTGCTCAGAGCTCACACTCTTGAGCGAGCTCTTAACCAACTGAGCCACTCGACCAGCATTGAATTTAGTTTTATATTTGCTCCTGACTATAACATCATGCTGGAATTGAACATAGTCCAATTTTAAGGAGTTTAATGTCTATTTATTAATTTATTTTGTATGTGCCACCATCTTTTCATGATTAGTAAACATTGACAGTCTTCAAAAAAAAAAAAAAACAGAATGAGCATTATAACTCAAATTGATTAAAGACCTTAAGAAAGGTAAACCAAAGTTGCTGGGTGAGCAAATGGAAACAGGAAAGAAGATACCACATTAGTTAAGAAGTCACAATCTTTTAAAAACTGTAACCAGAGTGTCAAAATACTTGCTAGCAGATAACGGAAGTATAAGCATGTGTGATTTTAAGTGAATAACTAAATTAGCATCACACCATTTAAAAAAAGCACGTGGCAGGCACCTCTAGCATACTCTCCTAATTTGTCTCTTATACCTATAAACATATGCGCAAAAGTATATGAAGTGTGTGTGTGTGTGTGTGTGTGTGTGTGTGTGTGTGTGCGCAAAAAAATTATTTGGCATGTAGATAAAACGTGACAGACACAGATACGTGTAGTCAGGGCCTGTGTGTCTTCTTTAAGAAAAATCTACCATATCTACTACACAGACCTACTTATTTCTCATTTCCTCTTAATGGAAAAAGTGCAGCCTTTAAAATTAAATATCACTTAATTCACATATCATTTCAGCCACATAACTGGCAATGTGATCTTGAGCAAAATAGTAAATCTCTCTGAGGCTCAGTTGTTACCAGAAAATAGTAGCCAAACCACAGGCAGTAGTATTTCATCTCAACCCCCATCAATTGAAAAGTCACCATTATTATATATACCATTAGGAAAGGAAGAAAGAAGCTGCTGTATTATAATTTTAATATGCATCCTGAGTTGAGCAGCAGTAAAATAGCATAAAAATAGTTCTTGGTAAAATACAAGCACTGAATAAATTTTATCTCTAATATTTGCAATATAATATTATAGGAAAAAAAGGAAAGCGAGAACGTAACATCAATATTTTCTGGTACCAAGAGACCTAGAGTCAAATATTTTTAATTTGTTTTGAGTTGTTTTGTACTTGTTAGTTACTCTGCACCATTAATTTCTGCTCTAACAACATTATGCAATATTTGATATTGCTCCACTGATTTCAGGCCATGTTTCTGAGATTTCTCCTCCTCCTTTTCTCTCCTTTTCTCTCCTCCTCTACCTCCTAATCTTTGTTTCTACATGTTTATTAAATCTGAATCCTCCACCTTTGCAGGGGAGAATACAAAAATATGTAAAAGCACAAAATAGAATATGGAGAATCAGGAGGTTCAATCCATTCCAAAGACAGTTTTGTGTTTGAAAATTTCAGTCTCTTAATCTTGCCTATATTTGCAGTAACAAGTATGTGCATATGCACTTTCAGAAGTAGTCAGATATATCCTTCATGTGGCCCAGGTATGGTCAAGACCACCAATGGTATTTTTAGCGCTTATGAGCATCACTGAACATTATTAATACAATTTGGAAGAGTATGCTCAAAATCAGACTACAAAAGAAAAACATAGAACTTATGCTGGCTTTTTTTTTTCTTTTTACATTCTTTACAAAGTCTATATATTATTGCAGAAGTTTTTCCCACTGTAAATTTTAAATCAATTCATACCAGAATGGAGATTTTGGAAACGTCTGTAGTATATGTTTCTATAATTCAAAAGATGATATTTGGCAGCTAGGGTTTCTGAATTTTTCATAAACTGTTATTGAAGTGACTATATTTTGGTATATTTGTGTGTTTTTCCTGCTTATGACTTTTAGAAAATGATGTACACTTTACTGAGATGCAGATGAAAACATAGAAAATACTCATGGATAAAACCATTATAATAAACCTAACTTTCAAAGATAACCTAAGTTTTGTTTTGCTCAATAATGTATCCTTCATGATTGTTGTTAGCACAGATATATATGATAAATTACTAAAATGTATTCAGACAAGAGAAAAAAAATTAAGGGACCACTGAACAATTTTAAAAAATTAAAAAAAAAACAAAACAGAGGTAAAATGAGCAGTACAAGTCAACATCTGGGTAATTCAGGTATGTTACTTCATTTTCTGAACACTCCAAGGGATTGAGAGAGAGAGAGAGATGTCTGTTTCATTTGGACATATGGAATGTCTGTAGCCCTCCCTTGTCTGGACTTTGAAAATATAAACTCAGTAGAAAGTACATTGAGGTTTTCTAGAAATGTGTTCAAACAAAATTTCAAGTGCAACATAGAATGCAGAAGGTGTTTACTAATGCCTACTTGATCAAGTCTTGTAAATGAAAACCACAGTAAATAGTGAAGGAGGCTTCTATTAGCATAAGTAATTAGATTACTGATATTATCTACCAAGAATAAGATGATTGCATTTGAGTTTCTTAATTTTAAATACCCTTAAAAATAAATCATCTTTATTGCATTTAGTCAAGTATTTTATTTAAAAAGCCATTATTGTGTTTTATTCTTTGCTCTTTGTATTTATTGATTTTGATCTCATTTTAGCAATGCTCTTTAGCAAGGATAATCACAGTGTTTTAAATAATGCATATTTTCAATCTCTCTTTTGCCAGCAAATTAAACCAAGTATCAAATAAACAGACTAAGGAGGAAAAAACAGGTTTTGCCTACTTTTAGCTGCATTATTCTCAGGCATTAATATGTGTTTGTTGAAAACGGACATTGTCTGTGCTGTCAGTACCAAAGATGACTCTCGTTGCACAATTTCTGACGTAGATGTGTGTCCTGCTTTCAACATCATGTGTTCATTTATTTGGCTTTTTCCTTTTGAAAATTATAAAGCTCAGATGAAATAATAGGCATATTTTCATAGGTAGAAATAATCTCCCTGAATACTATTACAACTAGAAATGCAAAGCTGTTCATATATGATAGAAATGTTGGGAAATACGTTTGCAAATTTTAATTTTGGTGGAGAGTTATTAAATATAATCCCTCTGGTCATGTAATATGAAATCCATCATTTGATCTCAGACTATCTGCACAGAGAATAACAAATTCTTAAATACTCCTGATACTTCCACCTCTCCTCTCATGAATTTTATTCATGCTTAAGGTCTCAGTCTAATGTCTGTTCTTCAGGAAACCCAGTAATTTACCTTTATACTTTTGTTTTTCTTAATACATTTGTAATTACTAGTTTTTGTGTATTTATTAACTATCTCTAGCTGCCCTAGACTATTATCTGAGTCCAATAAATGTATCTCTTAGATTTGCCTGGTATTCGGTGGACCTGAAAATGAGTTCACTAAGTGTCTGTTGAATGATTAGATAAAAATAGATCTGAAAACATAACTGAGCTAATAAATTGTAGCCATCAAAGATACAACTGCTACAATGAAATATTTACCTTGAAATACTTATTAGTACAGTGTTACTAACTGAATTTAGTGTCCTCTAACATTCTTCCAAACTATGAACTATTTTCAGAATTAGTCACAAGCACATACATTTATGGACAACATTGACAGTGCTCTTATTCCTATTCCACTAACCGATAAAAGCTGCAAAGTTGGCCAATTGATGAAACAGTAAAAATTAAAAATGAACTACAAATTGACATGCTATGAATAATATGAAATACAAAGCCTGCCTCAGAACATCTAGAGAATGCATAATCTCTGTGAGATCAAAAGGCTGAAGAAAAAAAAAAACATTTAAAAGAAACAAAGTAATTAAATGTAAACTCAAAATATAAGTTTTCAGACTTTCATAGTTGTAAATATAGAAGCTGCTTCATTCAAAGGCAAAATAAAGTCCTGAAGTAGCTCCTTATTTTATCTGCTGTTTATATCAGTTTCCCTCTTTGCCAACACCAATTAAGAATGACAAGGAAGTGAGTTCCATCCCAGAATTCTAGGTCTTGTTCAAGTGTTAGAAAGCCCAGTCCAATCTAAATCAGACTTTTTATCTCACATATCAGTTAAATCTTCACACTCTGCTTGAACTGACCCAGGCTCTTTAACTTGTCCTGATAATGAATGTCACAAGACCTGTCCCCCTGTCTAGTTCTTTCAGTCCTATCTCCCTGATATTCAAGCTGCTCCTGGTTCCCCCAAGGACACAATGGGGACAGAGATAAAAGGAAAAGAACACGGTCTCATTTGACAGATGGCACTGTAGTCTGGAGCAGTGCTCTCTGAGGAACACTCCGGAATGCGACCTCTTTCTCTTACAGGATGATTGTGGCTCCTCAGAGACTTCCCAGATGGGGATAAAGGAATAATGGTGCCATTTCTCGAAGTGCATAAACTGTTGTGTATTCCCTCGATTCCTCTGCCAACGGCACAAATCACAAAAACCCTATTTCTAGGGGTGCCTCACCACATCAGGCAGCCCTTTGTGCTGGGTCCTTTCAAGATCTCCTGTGCTGACTTCCTTCACTGGTGTTCACTAAGACCATTGTAAAACTAATGAAATTCTGGAAGAGAGGCACGTCTCTTTCCTGGCTTCTCTTTTAACCTGGGATCCCTGGCAATTCTAGCCAGCTTCTCAACTTTAGGCTTTTGTCGTTGAGAGTCATTTACAAGGAGCTTTCTCCTGTAACTTCCCAACTCCAGTGGATATAAATTATATTCTCAAACCTCTCTCAGCTGCTCGGGTAGGGTAGTAGCTAATGTTAGTCATGGTTCTGCAGCTCAGCCAACATCCGGGCAGAGGCAAGAAGCCAGTCCCTACAGACTGAAAAACCCAATCTTTTTGTGTTATGTACTCTAGGATCCTGCCCTCACTTGTCTTAAGATGGAAGGAACATGTTGCTACCCTTTTACTGTGGATGAAAGGAAAACTTAAGCTAGCATTCTATATCAGGGCATTGACCGAACTTGGTGAATCTTTGCAACACCCCTCACTTTGAATTTTTCCATTCCTTTTTCTTATGACCAGAAAGTGGGTGATGGGCTAAGAATCAGAGAACTTTTCTGGGGACCTTCTGGATCACTAACAATTCTCGTGAAACTGAATTGTCTTCAGCTTGGGGACCTCTGAAATTCACCTGCAATAACAAACGTCCCATAAATCATCCCATTTCAATTAAATGATACAGAAACATTCATTAAAAATAAGGACAGTATGTGTGGAATCTAAAGAACTGAATAAATGAGAAATGTAAACAGAAATAGTCTCAGAGACACAGAGGAAAAACTGATGGTTGCTAGCTGGGAGGGGGTGGGGATGAAGGAGAAGGGGAAGGGACGAGACAATACAAATTGGTAACTACAATATGGCCTCAGGGATAGAAAAGACAGTCTGGGGAATATAATCAATAATGTTGTAAATATTTTTTAGGGGGCCAGATGGACTCATCTTGTTAGGGAGACCACTTCATAGACGGTGTAGAGGCCTGACCACCACACTGTATTTCTGAAGCTGATGTTGAATAATAATGTATGTCAACTATAATTATATATACATATAGTCACGGGATGTGGAGTAGAGTGTGGGAATGGAGTCAATGGAATTGTAATAGATAAGCATGATATCGGGGGTGGAAGAGCAGTGGATGGGGGAGGGGCGTTGTTACTTTGTGAGGGGTGTAAAGGTTAACTATTGCATTGTTCTTTATACCTGAAACTAATTATAATAAAATAAAATAAAATAAAATAAGGACAGGCTTCAATCCCACAGTTCTGCCCTCCAGTTTTACTTGCTATGGAAATGATTTTGAATGTTTTCATTTTTAATTCTTTTGATTTGCCCTGTGTCTTAAATAATATGTTTGTCTTATCAAATTAAAAAATAGTGATTGTCTCTTACTATGAAAAATGCTAAGATAAATTTTAATATACACCATGTCATCTTTATTCCTATTTTCTTCTTCAAATTGCTCATACTTTCTGTGTTAATTTTTTAGTTGGTTGTCTTTGCAGCTGATTTATACCTTTTCTTTCATGTTCTATTACAGGCAAGCAGTATTTTCTATTCCCTAATCTGTAAGATATAGATATTAATGATTTTCTTTCTATCAACTTCACCCATCCCCTGCTCTCTTTCATCTTGACAACTATAATTTTACCTTTATATCATAGAAAGATTTTTATATCACATTTTTTTTAATTTAAAATAAGCCATCCTTCCATTAGCTACAGTGTAAACAATAAAGAATGATTATCTTATTATGGCTACAATAATACTGGCTCTGGCAGGTCCAATAAATATGCTGAGATTAATTTTCCTCTCTGCAGGTCCAAAGCCAAATTCTCTGTAGCACTTGCACAAAAAGTTTCTCGTGTCAAGGTCAAATTGATTTTCATGTTCTACACTCTGTGGCAGAAGCATTTACTGTTTACTGAATGTGTATGTGCTCCTTGCAATGCCCAGATCTTTTAGAGTCAGGGATAGGAAACCAGATCTTGGCAATGAATGGATGTGGTGTCTTTTCTAGGCCAGCACTACTGCATCGCCCTCCAGCATATTCTTCTCTTGACACAGTGATCTGTATCCCATGTCCTCCAGGTGATATGATGCTAAGATACAGGCAACCTGAATGCACAAGTCCCCAACTGCAAGGCAGCCACACTCTAGAACCACTGAGCCCAGGGCAGGCCCCAACTGATAACAATATAAACCTCTATTTGTGAAGTCACTGATATGTCAGATGTGTGTCAACTGCAGCATAGTTTAGCCTAACTTGAATAATTAGGCACTGTAACATTGATTCAGAATCATGTGATATTTTAATTGGCTTTCTGCTTGGATTTGATATTTTTTACAACTCCTGTTTCTTTTGAGGTTCATTTGGCTTTCTTTTTTTCTGGATTAGCAAGCCATAAGATAAGCTTTCAACACAACCTCAAAATTAAAATGTTTCCAATAATTCTTTTTAATATTCATAATTGTTTTCCCCCAAGGGACTTCCAGTTTTCTGCCACAATCTGTGTGGGTTTTTCTCTTGGCCTTCTACAGATTTGCCATACTAAGATCTCCCTTCACTTTGCTCATCAATTGCAGCAAGAGTTTTCTGGCAGCTGCAACTTCTCTCTTATTCTCTTCTCCCTTTTACTGAACATTACCTCAATGAGCAAACTTCAGGAAAGGTACAAAATATGTAACATTTCTAACTGTATATCTGAAAAATATCGTCATATTTATTGATAATTAGCAGAAAATGTCTATTTGTAGTGTTAGCTTGCAGAGTACAGAACTTTGCAACCAAAATAATTTTCTCATTTCTATTTTCCTCTACCATACACTTATTTTAATAAAATAAATAAATGCTAATGGGATTTCTTTCCAAGTCACCTGCTTTTTCCTTTTTTTTTCCTGAAAGATAAAGGACCTTTATTTTTGTTTTTTAATCTTCTTGAAGTCTGATTAAAGTTCTTGAATGAAGTTCCTAGATGTGATTCATTTGTTTTGTTTTTCGTACTATACAGGACTTAATGAATACTTTCATGGTGAAGATTCTCATCCTCATTAGATATACAATTTTTTGTAAAATGACTGTTATTTAAAAGTCATCTATTTTTTTTGCATTGATATTTTTTAATTTCCAAGAACTTATTCTCACCCTCTGATTAAACCATTTCTTTCTTGTTAATATTTTATTGATTTGGGGGGACACAATATATTTTAAATTCAATTAGATTTTTAATCTTATTGTCAAAGAATAATCTTTGTTTTTCATTCAAATATTAATTTCATAATATTCAATGAGAGACTATGCTGATTACTCTAGCTATTTCTTATAGGTTCCCTTTGTTGTTGTGTATTTATGTGTTTTTTTTTTTACCATGGATCTCTGATTAAAGAGAAGGCTGACCAAAGCTGTAGTGCAGTGGATGAAACAGATTACTGAATTTTTGGCTCTTCTTTTGGGTGTGTTGATGGGGAGATAACCTGTGGGTCCCTTCGGATGTCTTTTCTCTGGGGTGGTCCCTTTTTGCCAGAAAACCCAGTTCTCTCTTCACAGTTCTTTCAAATTATCCTGAGGCCTTTTGCAAACCCTCAGGGTTGGATGCAAAAGCCTGGCTGCCATACTCAAGTGTGGAGGAAAGGAGTGGGCAGAGAAGAGGATGGGCTGGTGTAACTGTGCTCAAAACATAGTTTTTTGTCTAACATGCAGCTATTTCATAGCTGACCCATATGTCCATTTTTAAATCCCAATTTTTAGCTGCTATTTTATCTTTCCATTTTATGAACCTGCAGGCTCAGAAAGCAGAGCCCATCTGCATTCTCAGTAACACTGGCCCACCCCCACGTCAGCACCTTCTTTCACATAACATCATCTCGCATGCGCTCTTCTTCAATCAAAAAGGTCTCATGTCTCTGTACTTTATGAATTTGTGGAAATCTCTCATCTTGTGCAATTCCTCTGTATTCACTAGTCTGCTAGAATAAATCTATTCCTTCTTACTTCCATGCTGTCGGATCAGTGGATTCCTGGGATGGAGAATAAGAAAGCACAGGTGCTCAGGTTGCTCTCCTAGTGCTCATCCTTCCATGATGCACAAATCCTAGACATGGGAGGAAGGCCGGGCTTCCTCCCTGCTCAAAACCACTTTCAGATCCTTAAACTTCCACCCTTGAGTAAAAACATTCCAGAGATGTTCTTTATCTAAAATCATCCAAACGTATTTTCTGATCACAACCTTTCATCCTGCAATTTCTCTATTATACCAAATACATTATTTATGTTTTACAACATTGACTACTCTTATTTGTGCTTACTTATAAATTCCTGAATGCCTTCCCTTCTATCCTTATATAATTTCTATTTTAGGGTCATTAAACTTGAACCATAAGCTTGCCGGTTTTAGTATCTCTCCTGCTCTCCTGTCCCTGACCTCATGTTATTTCCACACGTTGACCTGGGAAAATAGCAACACTACATCAAATCAATGTTTATCTTTCCTCTGCTCACCCAGGGGCTACTGAGTGATAGTTAACACAGACATACACTCACACACACACACACACACACATACCTGCTCCTATACACGCATACACTCACACACACTCATGAACACACACAAACACACATATTAAGATAAAGGTCTCTCCATAAATTTGAAGCCTCATATCGTTGCTAGTCATTGAATAATAAAGGACCATGATCCTCATTCTTTCTATTTAATTGTCACCTCTTTTACACAGTAGCAATGTCCATATTTTCTACTCTCTTTAAATGGTCTAAGCAAAAACTTTGTTCTTCACTCTTAGCAGATAACTTCATCTCCTAGGTAATGACAAAACAGGATTTCCTCATTTTCTTACAATTAAACATCATAAATTGTCTTCATGTCACCTTTTTTACCCTATTATTAGAAAAAAAAGGTCTGTATAAAGAATAAATTGTTTAAATTGTGGTAAGAAATATTCTTTCAATCTTAGTTGCTTAAAACAAAAAAGGTGGCTAAAATCTGCATCCGTCATGTCCTTTTTTTTCCTGGACACAGTTCTTAAGCATGACTGTTTGCTACTTTAGGCATTTTTCACTCAGCTTGAAAGCAGCAACCTTGTGAATATCTGAAATAATAATCTTTGGGAAGAACTTAGAGCTTAGAATTTTGTCCAACTGAAAAATATCAATGAGTTGTTTTTTTTTTAGTTTGAGACCTTTCCCATCTCATTTCTTACTAGTTGGTTTTTAGAAGCGAATCATTTTCCAAACAGAATTTCTGGCCCCTCTGTATACCACTGCAGTTCTGCTAACAAACATTTTACCTTAGCTCATCTGTCTCCATAATTAATGGGAAGCAAATAATATATACTAATATTATGGCTTCCAACCATTTCCCCTCCATGTATAGTAGGCACTTGGTCTCACATTATTGTAGACATTGGTTTTACTATGTATTTTACGTGGTGTAACTATGCTCTTTCAGCCTTCCATCCTGTTAGATCTTTTTCTTCAGTGAGTACTCCCTGATTCCCAACCAATGCCATTCGCATTAATGTTTTATTATGAATGGCCCTCACTTCCAGGTAGTAAATCATCTATTACTTTTTTTAATACATGCTGCAGTAACAAAATAAATGCCAAATTTCAGTTCCTCAACAATATGAAAGCATATTTCTGATTCATCTAACAGTCCAATAAGTGCTCCTGTTTGGTAGCAGAAAGACTGCTCATAGTTTAGAGTCTGGATGTGCCACAGTTTCACAGTTTCACAGTTGTATTTCCTGTGCTGCCTTAGCATTCTTTACCCAGACTTCTATGAAAAAGTATGTAGGGAAGTTTTTATTGTCAGCTTTAGAAGTCGCCTGCATAGATCAGACTAACATTCTATTAGCGTATAGATCAGTGATATGGCCACATATAATGAGGGCAAATCAGGACATACTGTCTGACTGGGAATCTACTTCCCAGGAATCTTTGTTCTTCGTGAGCAAACACTTTGCAGGACAGCTAACCGTTTTACTGAAACACAGGAGTAATGCTTTCGCATGTAATACACCTTGGCGATATTAAATTTGGTATTAAATATATTTGATACATTAGTAAATATATGGATGTAAGGCTCCAAACTATCAAACACTTCCAGTTTCTAGCACTGTGACTGCATTGATGCAAGCCCTTGTCAAGCCTATCAGAGCAGCTGGTAAACCTGCAGGACAGGTTGTGTTGGGTCCAAAACCAATGCTGGAGCCTGGCACCTGAATTGACTGGGGGTCCTATGCCTGAACTGCAGGAACCCAGGGAGTAGAACAGGACTGTTGTGAGGCCAGCTTCCCTTAACTGTAGCCTGGAAGTGTGACCTCAACCCACCCTCACCCAAGGGCTCTGGTTCTTCCTCACCCACTTTTATGTATTCCCTCACCCTAAGTTAGAGAATAAAATGGATATCAGTGACAATTATTTCAAGGTAAATGCAAAACAGGAAATGTGTTACTTTCTCTGTAAGCTACTATGGAAGAAAGTGACAAGTGAAAAAAATAAATGGGAACTATACTTTGAAAATATATTTTTTAAAAGCTCTAATTCTTCCTTTGTTCAGTTAGACTGCATTTAAAAATTAAAGTTTTCTTTCAGTTTCATACTATATATATATATATATATATATATATAAAATATACAGAATGCAGAAAAATAGGGATAGAAAAATTAGTCATCTATATACATCTTATCAAAAGGCAACTAATATTAGAATTCTGCTCTATTTTGTTGATAATATTTTACATATATACATATACCTTTTTTTCCTTTTATGTGGTTAGGATCATGTCACATACAGTAAGACCATTTATTTAATAATTGATCCTTTTGTAAATTGGCAGCATGATTCTAAATATTCCTAAACAAGATAGTTTGGGGCAAAAACAGATGCTAATTAAATAATCAGTAATTTTGAGAAGAAATGATGGTATTTGGAGATAGCATTTTACAGTGAAATGAAGATTTATTGTAGAATCAGATGCATCTGGCTGTTTGACAGTTTTCTAGGACTGCAATTTCTCTAACACAGGGATCAGGGAAGTATGGCTGGTAGGCAGGATCGAGCCCACTGTCTGTCTTTAGAGAATAATCTTTATTTAAACACAGCCACACCCTTTCAATTCTGTATTGTCTATGACTGATTTCACATTGCCATGACAGAGGTGAGTAGTTGTGACACATGGATGGTATGTTTCACAAAGCTGAAACTATTGACTGTGTGTCCCTTTACAGGGATAGTTTGTGTAACCTGCTCTAGGAGGTTAGAGGAAAAAAATCTAGTAATTAAATGAGAATACTAAATAATACTTGTTAAATACTTAGTCTTTAGTGTTAGATGAGGAAAGTGAACTTTTCTATGACTAAGTAGAATTGGGATGCAACACAGGCAACTGATATTAGAGCCTGATATCAGTTGCCTGTGTTATGTTAAATATCATTAACCACATTGTAATTGTAGTCAATGTTTGCTTCCAAAATGTTTCCACTTTATTAATTGCCTTTGCATAGTTGTCTATTAGAAGGGATCACAAACTTTTACTTCTTTTTTTCTGTTAGCTTCATTTTAATTCCTAAGTTCTTTTAGTGTTGTGGATGATGATGGTGATGATGATGATGATTTCGAATATCTTGCTTTAAATGTTCACTTTTATAGTCAATGGCTTTTTCCAAGTCCACAAAGAAAATTCTCTGGTACTATTTTTATAATACTATATGTGAAGTTAATGAGTCTTCACATTAGCTGTTTTTCTTCAGTGTATAAACCTTGATTGGTCTGAGTTTATTGTCTACGAAGTATTTATTTCCATCCATTGAGGGAGAACTTACACTATCCAGTAACTTTACCTACGATAGAATTTCATGGTAATTTGTGCATATTGGTATGATTATTTCAGTCATAGGAACATGCTATATAGAAGTTTTCTGTGAATGTTTTTAAAGAATGAAACTGCTTATTAAATTAAGCTCCATGAAGCCTCATTTTCAGTTTATATAACTTAACTCCTGAGTTATTTGGTGTAGTTTTACATGAAGAGATTTTGCAAATGTCGGATTTCACATGAAAGCTCAATTAATCCAAAATGCTATCTCCTGACAACTGACAAGCACTTTGTACAGTTAGGCTGTCAGAATGAAGCTCTAAAAGACAATTAAGGTAACAAAAGAAAACTGTTTGCAAAATTCAGCTCTACTTTTTTTACCATTTCTATCCAAATGTTTGTGGTAAATACTGACATCTTTGTAGGTTGTTTATACGCATTATGGAACTCTGGAATTCACATGTTAGTAGATTCGATTATTGTATCTGACTCTGTTCATTGTTATAATGTAATTCTATGTCTATGCGGTTGGTGTTCCGAATTTGCAGTGCTTCTTGCTAGAATCCCCAGAATAAATATTTTGCCCCATTAAACGTTGAGCTTGTGATTTGCTTTCTCCAATAGAATGTGAGCAGAAATAATACGCAGAGAGGCTTTCAATGCACATGAGTGATTTGGCTTGGCTTTTCAGAGCTTCTCATTTCTGCCTTGAAGGAAAGTATGCCAGGGGGAGCCCTTCACTCTGGATCATAGAATGAAAACACATGGAACAATCTAAACTTGTATTTCTCCACCTTCATTATATGATTGACATCCTCCAAGGAAAGTTTGTGGCATTTTTTTTCCTAATTGCATCCTCCCACACATGCAATTTTCATACTGCTGGTATACTATTTTTGTTTCTGTATGGTGACCCTTTGGAAGAATATAAATCATTGTAATAAGTAAAATCACACAAACACACATCAGGGCATAATTTTCACTCCTTCAGGGATGATACTGCTTGCATTGGCAATGCTTAGTTTAAACCCGACCTTAAGCCAGGAGTTAAGTTTTCCTATCCAAAACTGATAAGCTCAGTTAAAGCATAGCTGTAAGCCCAGGTTTGTGAAATAATGTTTTCTTATAGGCCACTAAAATTTGGATTTGTTTGTTATTCTGCAGCTTGGCAGGTAACATGAAGTAGGATGTCACCTTCCATTACACAGATATTCATTTTTTCAACAAATATTTATTGAAAACCTCTAGAGCAACAGATAGTATGCATGACAGTGGACCTAACAGTAGAGCTTATGGCCTAGAAGACACGTAATAATCAAACAAGTACCATGATAACTGATACATTGCTCAGATAACAAAACCAGAAACCAGTCTAGGAAGGACTTTTAAACAGAGGCCATAGTAAGGTACCAAAGGGTTCTGATGTTAGAAGAGAATTATGGAATTTGGGAAAATTATGTGTAAAGTTTCTGAAGTTAGAGTAAGGCTCATTTGAATAAAGAGGAAAGTAGTGAGAGGAGTTAGAGCAGGATTAGGGACTTATTAAGGCAAACTATGGAGTTCTGATTTAATCCCACAGCCATGCAAAGCCATTTAAGAAGTAACTTTTAATATGGAACCTATATAATACATCAATGTATGAGCCTCAGTTTAATGACTTCCTTAATTGTTATATAAAGCTTATATAAGTATGGCTTATAAGTATTTTCTTATTTTTTGAGAAGAAGGTCAAAACCTTTAAAACACCTTCTGAAAGAGTTCTGTGACCCAGTGAAGATGAAGACACATTTAATCAAGAGTTTTGGGTAGGGGCATATTTTATTCAGTTTTGTGTTTTAGAAAGATATTTTGGCTACATTGTGTAAAATAAATTTAAAGTATTAAAATTTAAGACAGAGAAATTAGTAAGCAGGGAGTGAATGTCAAAGGAAAGGTAAAAGTGGCAGAAATTATGGAAGTGCCAGAAAGTGGAAAATATATTTAGTCACAGGATGTAAAGTACAGCATAGGGAATATAGTCAATGGTACTGTAATAGCTATATATGATGTCAGAGGGGGTAGTAGACTTGGGGGGAATTATCATTTTGTAAGGGGTATAAACATTTAATAATTATGTTTTGCACACCTGAAGCTAATATAACAAAAAATTTAAAGGCATTGGGAGAATCATATGTACTTGAGCACCAAGTGGATCTTTTCCCTGAACTAGTTCAATTGTATCACATCTCAAGTACTTGTCTCCCTGTGCATGTCAGGGGTCATGTTCAGCTGACCTACTAGTTCCCACACCTTCCTCTCCCATCTCGTCTCTAAAACCCACATTACTTAAAATCTCTTGTCTATTAATGTCTTAGACTTTTTACATTGCTGACTGTATACCATACTATTTCTGAACTGTACATTTACTTTTCAGTTCCTTCTGACTGGTGTGACTAAATGTAGTTAACTTTTATACTAATCCTCTGAAAATCTAATTTGGCAATGTCAGGCTTGGCTATGAACTTCACCCCTATCAGTTAATCATA
>NW_017732034.1:478129-483079 GCF_001890085.2 Hipposideros armiger
TGGTGCATTTCTTTAAAGACTTTTTCAGTTCTGCATGTAGAATTTTTTCCTCTTTCTTTGGTACATAAGTCCACGTTCTCATGCATTACTTAAATTTGGTACTTTGAAAACAAGTGAATTTCTCACAGTAGGAAGCTGAGTTTTCCCAGAGTAAAGGGCCTATTCTATAACATAAGCTTTGTGAAAACACATAACTGCTACAAGCTCAAACCTTTTAATGAATAAAACATGAAGCTCGTAAGGAACAGTGCATTGTCCTTTAGCTAGGAACTTCAAAACTTTTGTTTAGAATACATGGCCATTATTTCTCTAAACTTTTTGAAAGACTTAGTTCTGCAGACCCATGTCTTCTCTATCCCCTTATGTGTCATTTCAACCACTGGCTTATTTAATGGCATTTCATTGTCTCAGTAGATCACAACTGTAGTTATTGCTGTATTTTCAAGCTATGGAGGAAAAAGAATCATATTTATATACATTAAAACTCTATATTCATAGAAAAGCATGCTTTCTTAGGGACTCCCTAAGCATGGTTTTGGGACCTATACAATATATTCAGTGACATACCTCTCCCTTGTGATTCACCGTTCATTTTTTTTAAAAGATTAAAAAAAAAAAAATCATATTTTTGACATACCATTACAACAAGGGACTATGATTCCAGACACTGATTAAACCCGAAGAGGAGGTAAAGGACCCTGGCTTTAATGTGTATTCCTGTACAGAATCTCCCTGGGCTCATCAACTCTGACAGTTTCACTAGGCTCCATTTACCATTAGTTAAATTAGCCATAACTTTTTAACATTATTGGCTAATTGCTTTGTGATTCTGAGGTAACTCCAGAGTATACTAAAACTTCCTACCATACAATACTCTTTTGCTTCACAGTGTGATATCACGCAATTTAAATCCTGATCAGCAAGTGGTCTTCAGGATGCCAACAGACCTTCTCAGAGAGCCAAGAACTAGAGAATTTAGTAAAATGGTTCATTATTTGGTTAATTTGTACATGTAAATATTATCCTTAAAGGTTAGTAACACCCTGAAAAGCATTCTTTTGAACGTGTTCTATGATTACCTGAAGAAAACAGCTGTTAATGAGGGATAATTTTTCTTTGTATTGCTATTAAATTTAATTACCTCCTTTTAAAATCTGACTGTCATTTGGATCTCTATGCAGAATGAATAATTGAACCAGAAATTAAAATCTTGTGAGTACAAGAAGAGAAATTATACTCATTTTTTTTATTAATGTATGCATTTGTTCTACAAATAATCATTAAAGGCATACAATACTACAGATACTAGTTTGGACACATCAGTTCTCATCTAAAGGAACAGGTACTATAAATATAACTGTACATTTTAACTATCTGAGAAAATGTTTACTTCTAGTGTGTATCTACTAGATAAATTAGAATGCTAAGGATACAAATGGAAAATAATTATAATTACAATTTTTAAGTTTTAAATGTATTCTGTTTCTTAATGATTTTCCAGTTATATCAATTAATTTGTTCTTTCACTTATACATTCAAAAACTATTTATTTTTTCCAACTTTATTGAGATATGATTGACATATAATATATATATATTTATTTTTTTAGCTTTATTTAAAAATTAGTTTCAGGTGTACAAAACAACATAATGATTAGACATTTATACCTTTCATAAAGTGATCACCCTCCCACGTCTACTACCCTTCTGACATGGTATATAGCTGTTACACTACCATTGACTATATTCTTTACACTGTACTTTACATCCCACGACCATATACAGTACCCATATGGCACCCTACATAATCTATACAAGATTATTGATTATATTCCTCATACTGAATTTCACATCCCTATGACTATTTGGTGAATACCAATTTGTACTTTCTAATCCCTGCACTTTCTCCCCTACCCCACAACACCCTTCCCATCTAGCATCCATCAGTTTGTTCTCTGAGTCTGTTTCTGTTTTATTTGCTCCTTTATCCTGTTCTTTAGATTAAGGTATACAACATGACAATCTGATACATATATAGAGAGATATTATTACCACAATAAGATTAATTAATACATCCGTCACCTCACAGTAACATTTTGTGTGTGATGAGAACTTTTAAGATCCATTGTCTTAGCAACTTTGAAGTATATAATACATTATTATTAACTATGGTCACCATGATATGCATTACATCCCCAGAACTTATTCAACTTATTGGAAGTGTGTATCCTTTAACCAACAAATCCCCCAATCTCTCACCCCCCAGCACCACCAATCTACTCTCTATTTCTATGAGTTTGACTTTTTTTAGATTCTACATATGAACTCATACAGTAACAATAAATATTGATTATTTATTATATGGCAGAAAAAATTCTTAGAAGTAGAAATATATAGCAGTGAATAAAACACGTTTTTGGTCTCACAGAAAAGTGGGAGAAAAAACAAATACACACATAAATAAATTTCTGTTTAGATACTGACTGGTGTTCTGAAGAGAGATAAAGAAGGATAACTAGAATAGTGAGTGCTAGTGGAGTTTTTGAGGGAGAGATGTTTTGAAGGATGCTCAGAGGCCTGCATTTGAGCAGAGGCCTGCCAAAGAGGTATGAGGAAGGGCACCTTGTGGATAATTTAGGCAAGAAATTCCCAAACTGCAAGTGAGCTGAGGCCTGGGCTTCTTGGTTTAAAATAAATAAATAAATAAATAAATAAATAAATAAATAAATAAATAAATAATCAAGGGTATTTGTTGAGCAGATTGATCAAATGAGTGAAAAGAAATGAGGTAAGAGGGGCTGGGGAAACGCAAGTGGAGAGAGGCAGAATGTGTAGGTATACAAAAATACGTTTTTCTATTTTTAAGTGAGATCTGAAGTGCCCAAAGGATTTTTTTTTAATTTTATTTTTTAAGTTAGATTTGCAGAACTGTTATAAAGATACAATTGAGTGTCTCCATATACATTGCTCCAGTTTTCTCAATGTCAAGAACTTAAATAACCATGGTACTTTTATCAAAATATATATATTTGGTACCAGATAGATAGATAGATAGATAGATAGATAGATAGATAGATAGATTAGATTTGGTACAATCCTATCAACTAAATTACAGACTTTATTCATATTTCCCCATTTTTCCACAAATGTACTTTTTCTGTTTCAGGATGGAACGTGGTTTATTTATTTGTTATGTCTCCTCCAATCTATGATATTAATAATTTGTCCATCCTACATTTTCTTTCATGAACTTGACAGTTTCAAAAATACTGGTCAGGTAATTTGTAGAATATCACTCAGTTTAAGTTTGTCTGATATTGTCTCACGATTAGACTGAGGTTATGTATTTTTGGGATAAATACTGGGGAGGTAGTGTTCTATTCTCACAGCATCATATCCAAGGAAACAGATACCAACATGAACTATTACTGGTGTGATGTTAATCTTGATTTTTAGTAGAGGAGTGATATGACCTGACCTGTGTTTAAAACTATCTGCTGGCCGCTCTTTGAGAATTGATTGTAGGGGAATCAGGCATAGCAGGGAAACCAGTTAGGAGGTTTTTGTGATAACCAAAAAGGAGTTCACTGTGGTTTATACAAAGACGATAGTAATGGAGGTGGCCTAAAGTGGTAGCATAGATTCCAAAATGAACTCTTCATGGATCATTAAAGGAACACTAATAGGATTTGCTGACTCTTATATCTGAGGAGATAAGATTAACACCAAGGACTTATACCAAGCACTAGAAGAAGGAGGTTGACAATGATATGGGAAAGCTTATAGGAGGAACAGGTGGGGATATAATAGGAGATTGCTTTCGGGCATGTCAATTTTAAGGAGCTTACTCCATGTCCAGGTGGAGCTATTTTATATAGTGTTTTGTATGACTTTGGAGTTTGTATTTTGGGTAGAAATATACATTTAGGAGTATATTATGTATAAACCATACTTAAAGCCATGAACAACATAGATCATATAGATAGTGAATAAAGGGAGGAAGCCCAAGGGCCAAGACTCAAAACACACCACACGCTTATTCCTATTTATTATCTTCTTATTAGCAAATAAAATGCTGTGACAGCTTACCATGATGCTAATAGTAATTAGGTTATTTAACAACTGTTTGTTGGCTGTCTTTGGTGTGCCCAATACACAACGGTGAACAAATCAGAAAAAGTCTCTGTTCTCACAGCACTTGCATTCTAGCGGGAGAGAACCCAGAAGATGGTCAACCGACAATGATTAATGTATTAACAGGGTATGTCACTTAGTGGTAAGAGCAAGCATGAACATATGTTGTCCATGAAGGCCTGAGAGTGCCACATTAAGGTGGGACCTCAATGTCAAGGAGTACCTATGAGAAGATTTAAATGGGGTAGACTAGTGTTAAGGCCTTTACAAGGCACATAATTTTGGGCCCCAGTTAATAAGCTTCTAGGAATGTATTCTATGAATATGCTCATGTGCAAGTTCTTCAATGAAGAATTGATATTACTGAGGGAGGTGATTGGAAATACTTGAATTTCATCAATATGAAATTAGATAAAGAATTATGAATTGCACTGTAGTGGAATCCATGCTAGCCATTAAAGAGGATACGACGGTATATCTGTATGTGTTAATATGAAAATATTCTTTAGGTAGGAAAAAAATGGTCCCTGGTATTATGTATGTTATAACATCATTAACATTCCCGTTTAAGAATAAAGACTATATACTCATATAGTATTTCTCAAGGATACAAAAGAAACTGTTAACAATGATTATCTATAGGGAAAAGAAACCAAGTTTTACTTTTCCTTTGAGAGCTTTCCAAGTAATTTTTGGTTTGCCATGTGTATCTATTAGGTTTTTAAAGTAATTCCAAAAAGTTTAATTTAAATAAATACTATTAAAACCATACAACGTGGGCACCCTCATCTTATATACACTTTCTTTATATATATAT
>NW_017732034.1:489367-490665 GCF_001890085.2 Hipposideros armiger
GACTAAATGTAGTTAACTTTTATACTAATCCTCTGAAAATCTAATTTGGCAATGTCAGGCTTGGCTATGAACTTCACCCCTATCAGTTAATCATAAATTATTTGTATTTTTATGGCTGAATTGAAAATGTTGCATTGCTAATTTTCAATTTGTCTGCTGTTCTCTCTAAACTGTGATCATCAGAAGTTGTCTAATTTACTTGTTTTTGCATCTCTGGTACATACTATAGTGCCTGGGAAATAGGTATTTCCTATTTGTCTTGTTAAGTGAATGAAGAGATGGGTTGCTGTTAGCAAAATGGCCTAATACTTCTTTCCCGTCACATTTACCTTCTGATATTCTATCCAAACTCAACTTCCTTGAAGTGGCTTTCCAATCCCTCTTTATCTCAGTCCATCCGGGGTGCTGTAACAAAATTCCACAGACCGGATAGCTTATAAACAGCAACAATTCATTCCTTACAGTTATAGAGGCTCAAGTCTAGAATCAGGGCGCCAGCATGGTCAGTGAGGGCTCTCTTCCAGGCAAAGGCTTCTCATTTTGTCCTCACATGTTAGAAGGAGATATCAAGCACCCTAGGGCCTCTTTTATAAAGTCACTAATTCCAGGTAAGAGGGCTCCACCCTCATTACATAATCATCTCAATGGCTCCATCTACTAATATCTTCACCTTTCTGGGTTAAGATTTCAATATATGAATTTTGGAGGGACACAAACATTCAGATTAGAGCTGTCCTTTTTAAAATCAACCTCTCCTTTACTACAATCTTATTTGGGCTCTATACTAGGAATTATTATAATCTGACTGTGTATTAAGGCTTATAGAGTCTGACATTAAAAAATGTATACTTTTTTTTACTCACCTAGAATGCAAATTAAAGTCATTTTTGTTCACCTCTCTACAATGCTTAAGATACAGTTTTGCAGATTGTACTTACTAAATAATCAAAACTCAGTATATATTAATGCAAAATTTTCAGGTGACAATTGATAATATATTGCATCTATATTTTGAATTATTTATAAAATTATTTTGGCTAACTCTATATGATTTGGGAAACCTCCATTATGACTCTGAAAAAATCTACCATTAATAATCTGATTCTACCATATTGATAATGTCTCCATTTTTATATTAAATAGAAGTTTGGTGCAGTATATTTTTATGATAGAATCTGGGAATCAAGCTGATGCTTTTGTTATTTCAAATGTGATGGTTATCACAATTGCTCCCAACATATCTATCTGCAATAAATTTGTCACAGAAGATTTATTCCAGACACCTATAATAAAAAAAA
>NW_017732034.1:496957-532184 GCF_001890085.2 Hipposideros armiger
TACATATTGACAACAGAAGCAAGAAAGGTAAGGAGTGGAATAATTTAAAAAAAAATGAGTGTGCTTAAATTGATAGTAAGTATAAAGAAAAAAAATCAAAATGAATGAGGACATGGAATCGAGAAAAGGTATTCCTACTGGTTATTACTAGAAGAATCTAAATTTCAAAGTTTTGAAGGTAGAAAAGTGTCAGGGAATATTGCAATTCAAAGTGTGCAAATGTGTGACTGCCAATGTGGAATGGAAGTAATTATCTTTGTAAATCGCCATACAGGAATTCACAATTGTATATCTTTATGTTACAGTTAATTTCCATCTTTTAGGAAAACAGAGTATGTTGTGATTGGAACATCCCAGTGGGGCAGTAGGTCCTGATCTAGGCACTCTACTGGTGATAAGTTTGTCATGCAAGTTCTGCCAACTGTAGACAGCTAAGTGAGTTCTGGAGTTCCCTAAGATGCTCTGCTGATTGATACGTATCGCCATCCCTCAACCCAAGTGCCTGCACCATGGTTAGGTGCAAATCTAAGGGAAGTGAGCTGATGCTTTTAACAAGAGATGCACTTAAGGTAGCTGAGGTTCACAGCATCACTTTTAGTGCAGTGGAGCTGAGTCTTCAGAGGTCTAGGCTTTTAATTTTTTCCAGGCTTCATTTTTTTAATTCTGAAGAATACATGAGGACTGGCATGTATGTAATGGAAATTTTAAACAGTTGATTTTAAATAATTGATTTTTAAATAGTTGATTAAGTTCCTGATCTTTTTTATATTTTTCTAATATTCTTTGTAGTTCATGGTACTTTGCTCAAATTGCATTTCTTTCTGCCTATGAAAAATATTGAATGACTGACTGTCAGTGCCTCCTAAGAATAAATGACTATATATTTGATAATATTGCAAATAAGAGAGACCTTTTAAAGTTGCCATTTTGAACTGGGAATTGTTGTCTATAATGCAGCTATATAGCACTTCTAATATATCCTGCAATGCATATGCATTAGAATTAATAATGTAATATTAATGTTTAATAAACATTAATAAAAATTCTTGAAGATTGAATAAGTGTCTATATTCAACTGCTCTGGAAAAGAAAAAGAACTAAGATTTGCCACCAAACTCAGGGTACACCACATAGTCAGAACTATGGCTGAAGATTCCAATGTCCAAAGAGTCAGATAAATAAAAAACAAGACTAAGATACATTCTTAATTAAGGAGTACAGAATCCCAACACTTAAAAGTAACACCGATTTAAAAGAAAAAAGTCCTATATTCATGGGAGGCACTACATGAGATTTAGCTTTATGGCAGCTTTGTTACATGAATATGTATGAACAATTTCACTGCAGTTAGTTTTCATTCATTCTAAAGAAACTAGAATTTTTCACAACAATTGTTTGTAAGGAACTCTGGGTCTCATCATTGAAGCCTAGAGTTTGCAAAAGTAGAAAATTATTTTTAGGCATTTTGATTTATGTTCATATTTTTTCTAATACGCAAAGTACAGTTTACTGAGTTTATTTTTTATCTAAAATAAAACTTTACGTAGCATTTCAAGTGGAAATAAAATGCTACATTAATCCACTAATCCTCCTAATTTAAGTATTTACAGAAAATATATTACCTTCTAGAGCAAACAAAAATTTATAATCTTTCGAGATGCTGGAATTTCACTAAGGAATTAAAAATTAAATGGTTTTGATTTTCATTTTCATATGGCATATTCTCTGATTGTTTTTATATTTTGTTGTACGTGTACTATTTAACCAATTAAAACCCAAGTAGCAGTAGTTTTTTTTTTCTTTTTTCAGTAGGACATATGGTTTATTTCAATAGTATTTAGTTACCACATTTGCAATCTTAATGTTTCTTAAAACTTAAGTAATTCCAATCATTTAAATCAAATAAGAGAGTTTTTTCTTGTATGGTGGGACAGTATAAGACATCATAATTACTGAAACCATAATTCTATACACAAAATAGACACATTCATAACGTAAAAATACTCATTAATAATACTTTGGGAATATATAACAGAGAAATGGTGATTCTCCAGGTCAGCAGTATCAGCATTATCTGAGACCTTGTTATAAATACAAATTCTAAGCTCTACCGAGGCCTACTGAATCAGAAATCCTAGAGGCCCTCACAGCAATCTGATGCACTGTGAAGTATTATCACTACAGTTAAACACTTAAGATAATTCAGATGACAAAGCCAACTGCGACCCACACAGATTGCTATCACTCGCAACCTTTCTTCTGAAATAACCTAGGTTGCGTAAATCTGCTGGGATCAAAGTAGGTAGTTCAAAGATTTGACTCTGCAGCAGTCAAATCAGTGCCACTCTTCCACCTGTGTCTCCTTAGACACCTTTATCGTTTTTAGCTTTCAGGATGCTCACTTTCCCATTAGCTAGCACCTGTGCTTTGTCGGAAGGTAGCCTTCAGACTGCCAGAAGTTGTCTGCCTCGCCCCAGTTGGGTATTTATGGGAATTTAGGGCACCTGTTCTCACCTTGAGCTGGCATAACCAGCAACTGAGATGTGTAAATTGTCCATGTATCTTGTTTTCCTAAAGATATTCTGAAAAATGACTCACACTGTCTCCAGATCTCCCCAGCAAGTCACCTTTCATGAGACATTGCTTAGGACCCCACCATTGCTCTTTCTTTCCTTTGCAGTCCCACCACTCTACTCCCTACCAGTTCTCCTAGGACTAATTCTTACTATCTCTTTATCATATGAACCCTCATCTCAGGATACACTTCTAGGGAACGCAACTTAAAACAGACCATATCCTTATCTCCCTTAGTAAAAACATATGGTTTTATACTGAAGTGGTTGGAGACATTCTCAACATCATTTGATCTTTTACCATGGCACTGTATTTCCACCACTGGTTTTGTCTTTTTATATAACACTTTCTTTTAAATAGACATTTTAGGCAAGTTTTAGATATACAGAAAAATTGAGAAGATAGTATAGAGAGTTCCCATGCATCTCACACCCAGTTTCCTCATCATTGATGTTTTATGTTAGTATGATGCATTTGTAACATTTCATGCACAGGTATTGATATAGTACTATTATTATTATTATTATTATTATTATTATTATTATTACTACTACTACTTTACTTTTTAAAGAAGACTGTGTTTTCAGTTAAATTCTACTCATCCTTCAAGACTTTGCTCATGCCCAAAATGGATTCTTTATATATCCTCACTCATTCACTTAATGTTCAACACTTTATTGAGCACTTAATATATAGGTAAAAAATTGTTCTAATAATGGGGGATGAGGCAGTGAACCAGGCATACCGGATCTCAGCTATCATAAAAATTAGATTCAAATGGAGACAGTCAAATCAAAAAGGAGTAAGTAAATGCATGAAAATATAATTTTGTATAGAAATTAGTGCTATAAAGAAAGCAAAACAGTAAAATACTGTAGTCATTAAAAAATTGGACAACTTTGAGAGCGTAGTCTGTATAAATCCTCGTGTGCAGTGACATTGGAGTTGACACCTGAATTGTTAGTGTGAGGTGGCCATAGGACAATCTGAGGAATAGAAGTTCCAAGCAGAGGGAACAGCAATCCTAAAAGGCCTAGATAGTCTAATATATTTGAAAATGACAAGAAAAACCCAATGTGCCCAGAGGGCAAGATGAAGGGTAGAGTCAGGTGAGGAGGGAGACTTATACAGAAGCAAATTCCATGAGTCTGGTTATCAAGAAAGAGAAACAAGTATTGAATTAATTCTAAACTGAATGAGAAATCATAAGATACTAATAACTAGAAGATGCAATGCAACATTATCATAGGAGGTGATTAACTTAAAATGTCATTCTGAAGAATTGATCGGACATATAGGGATGGAGTGAAAGTCCACACACTGGGTGAATGCCCCATGTTAAATTTGTCAATTACCTATAGCCCTGGGCTCTAATATGTAGGCTTACTTCCGTATGTCTTCTTAGAATGAGAGCTATTCACATACAGAGAACAAGTGCAATAATTTTTGTCCTCCAAGTGATAAGCACAGCATTTGATATACAGTAGATATCATTGTTGAAAGAAGGAATTAATGATTTCTAAAACCCTTAGAGTTATTTAAGACCAACTCCAATTATTTTTATTTTTAAAGGCATACAATTCAGCAAATCAAACTCCCTTTTCTACTCATGTTCACCAGCCCTATTATATCATTAGATATTATATTTAATTTCCACTCAGTCATTTTTTTTCCTAATGAGTTAGAACAAAATCTGATCCTTTAATAATTTTCTTCTAGGTTTTATTTCTCAGTGGTTTCATACTCTTGGTACATTTTTAGTGATATCTCAGCTAATCCATCGCATAATTTTTAATATGTACATCTCAGAAGGAAATTAACACTCTAGAAAATATTTGACAGGGCATAAGGACAATTGTGTTACATGAGGGCTCTATATTTATACTCTACATTTGCATTTGAAAATCTTGATTAGATTCTTTCATTTCACAATAGCTCTATATTGTTGATGTTAAATTAAATGATTAATAATTTATCATCTTGAGTTTTGTACCTTTATTATGTTTTTATATTTATACCCACTTATATTTAATTTATATTTATAATCTTACTATCTGACTGAATGTAAGCCTTAGAAAGCAGAGTATTATTAACTTGATTTATTTTAAAATGGCAAGCTAATGGTATAAATTTTAATTGTACTATAGGCTGTAGTACTTAATATACATTTTTTAATGGTAGTTGATTTTCAAGGTAAAAAATTATTTTAAAAACAAAAATCCCTACTCCTGATTTATTATTCCATTTGAATTTCCATATAGATTCATGTAGCTGACCTCAGATATATACAACATAATGGAATACCAAGACTCAATAATCTACTAATCATCTTTCTCCCTTCTGAGGTAGTTTACTTCCATTATTCATTAGCCATGGGGATGATCTTTGCATAAATTATGCATTCCTGTAGACAGAAGTATATGTTAGTGAGAAGATAGTCATGGCTTAGTCCCTTTTCTCAAATGATCTTCACAAAAGAGCATTTTATATTACTTGCTGAAATATAACTTTGAGTGGTAATGACTCTCTTTGAATTTTAAAAGTATTTGGTTGATATGTTTTAAATAGAATCTTGGAAGTTTTTGATCTACAGCCATCATAATAAGAATATATATATATATATATATATATATATATATATATATATATATATATATATATATATATATATATATCCCCTCAGATACTAGAGTAGCAGAGGCTTTCTATTGTTTCTCGATGATTCCTATATAGGAACAATATTATAAATAAAATTTTCAATAAAATTTACAGTGAGAATGGCCTTTTGCGATAATCTTGACTATTTCCTTTATGAAAGAAAACAAGAATTTTGATTCAGCTATTTTTTTTTCTTTTTACTGTGGCTATCTAGAAACACAGGCAACATTTTCATATTAAATTCAGTTATTCTAGCACCCTTTGTTCTTTCTAAAATTATTTTTTCTAAATATGTGTAGACTTACAAATTATTTTCTGTTCTAGGTTTTTATTCTGTTCTGTACTTAGATTTCAATATAGTAAATTGCCTAAAGCCCTTTGCCGTCAAGTGCTTCCCTTACATTATAAACACATATATTAGTTAAGAACAAAAGTCCACTGAATAAAACGCATTGCATATCTTTTTCTCATACTATATGTCAAACATGTTTAAGCTTTAAGAGCTTTGTATATATTTTCCTAAGAGTAGATGTTAAAAAAAACAACCATGTACTTAGAAAAAAAATTAAATGCCACACCAACATTTCCAGCCCAGGGTTCCAGTGCCAGAGACAGAAGTCCCCAAATCTTCTGGCTGTGAAAATAACTAGAGATTGTGCTGAGTAAGATGAGGGTGGCTCCAATCTCAGACAATCCTCTTAAAGGGCCCACACAAGGACTTACTCACTGATGGACTCACTTGCTCTGAGCTCCAGTGCTGGGGTAGCAGATGGAAAGGCAACAGAGATATATGGTAAGAAACTGAGTTGTATAGCATTAGGGTGAGTACTGGAGGAGCAGCTTTCTCCTGGATGGGGGAGCTAGCAGAAGCCATTGTTTCTTACTTGAGCCCTCCCCACTCTCAGCATGCAGACACAGGTGGCCACCACATCTGAGTCTCCAACATCCTGGCTAATACCTTTTGTTCACCTGCCTGCCCTGGAGATTCTGAGATCCCCACCCTGCCCAAATTTGGACACACCCAAGCTGCTTCCAGTGGCTTTTCCACACAAACTGCCTGTCTTGGCTCATGCTGCAGACATTTCTAAAATCTCTCAATGCTTCACAAAACCCAAACAAGCAGCTACAAGCTTTACCATGTCCTGTACATCTTGCTGAGCTGCCTTAAGCCCAGCACTAGTAACAACCAGCTTTGGTTTGCAACTTGGTTTCTTGAGGCACCTCCGGGCACAGCTTGGGCAACAGCCATCTGAGGATTGCTTTGTGGCTCATGCCAAGTCACCCCAGGCAGGAAACAGGCTGCAGCTGAATTTGGCCTGCAGTGGGTCCCCTCCCAGGAGGTCCCAGGGTTGGCACACCTAATGGCCAGCTTTGGACCAAGTCAGAGCATCACCCAGATGCCTCCAAGGACAACAACACCCAAAATGCAGAATGAGCAGACACCAGAGCCCTGCTAAAGCGTATCCTGCTCTGTAGGGTCAGCCCATGAACCAGTGCTCCTCCACTGTAGTCACACCCGGTCCTCACAACCCATCAGCCCAAGAGTCTATTCCTCCCATTGATGTGCAGACAGCAACTAAGGCTCAACTGCAAAAAGACGACACACACAACCCACACAAGGGGCACATGTAACACCCGACTCTCATGACCAGGGAGAACATGCCACTGGGCCCCACAGGGCACTTACTACATAAGGCCACTCTACTAAGATTGAGAGGCATAGCAGCTTTACCTAATACATACTCATAGAAAAAAAAAAACAAAAACCAAAAAAAAACACAGGGAGGAGCCAAAATGGGGAGACAAAGAAACGCATCCCAAATAAAAGAAAGGAACAAAGCTCCACAAAAAGAACTAAACAATATGGATACAAGCAATCTAACAGACACAGAGTTCAAAACACTGGTTACAAAGATGCTCAGTGATCTCAGGGAGAACTTTAACAAACAGGTGGGAAACATAAAAAAAAGAACCAGTCAGAAATGAAGAATGTAATAACTGAAATGAAAAATACATTAAAGGGAATCAACAGTAGATTCAATGATGTAGAGGATCAAATCAACAATTTAGTAGAAAAGGTATCAAAAAACACCCAATCAGAACAACAAAAAGAAAAAAGATTCCAAAAGAATGAGGAGAGTTTAGGGGTTTCTGAGACAATATCAAACAAACAAACATTGGTATCATAGAGGTACCAGAACAACAAGAGAGAGAACAATGAATCAAAAATGTATTTGAAGAAATAATGGTGGGAAACTGCCTTAACCTGACAAAAGATATAGACATACAAGCTCAGGAAGTACAGAGAGTCCCAAACAAGATGAATCCAAAGAGGCCCACATCAAGACACATCATAATTAAAATGACAAAGGTTAAACACACAGAAAGAATCTTAAAAGCAGGAAGAGAAACAGTTACCTACATGGGAGCTCCCATAAGATTGTCTGTCAGCTGATATCTCAACAGAATCTTTGCAGGATGGAAGGAAGTGGCAAAAAATATTCAAAGTGATGAAAAGCAAGGATCTACAACCAAGATTACTCTACCCAGCAAAGCTATCATTTAGAATCAAAGGACAGATAAAGAACTTCCCAGATGAAAAAAGCTAAAGGAGTTCATCACCACCAAACCAGTATTACAAGGAATCTTAGAGGGACTTCTTTAAGGGGTGGGGGGGTGGGGAGAGAGGGAAAATGACAGTAACTACATATCTATCATCAATTACTTTAAATGTAAATGGATTAAATGTTCCAATCAAAAACATAGGGTGGCTGAATGGATAAGAAAACTAGGCCCTTACTGCTTATAAGAGACTCACTTCAGATTGAAAGACCCACACACAGACTGAAAAGAAAGGGATGGAAAAAGATATTTCATGAAAATGGAAACAAACAAACAAACAAAATCTGGGCAGCAATACTTATGCTGGACAAGATAGACTTTAAAATACAGGCTATAACAAGAGACAAAGAAGGACCCAGTAATTCCACTTCTTGGTATTTATCTGATGAAACACAAAACATTACTTGAGGGGACATATGCATTCATTGTTCATTGCTGTGTTATTTACAATAGCCAAGATATGAAGGGAACCCAGATGTTCCTGAATAAATGAATAGGTAAAGAAGAAGTGGTATATATGTACAATGGACAATTACTCAGCTGAAAATAAAGATGAAATTCTGCCATTGCAACAACATTGATGGGCCTAGAGGGTATTGTGCTGAGTGCAGTAAGTCAGACAGAGAAAAACAAATGTCATATTATTTCACTTACAAGTGAATCTAAAGAACAAAATAAACAAATGAAACAGAAACAAACACATAGACATGGACAACATTTTGATGGTTGCCAGATGGGAGGGGGTTTGGGGATGGGTGAAAAAGGGGACGGGATTAAGAAGTACAAATTTGTTGTTACACAGTAGTCATGTGCATGTAAGGTATAGCATAAAGAATATAGTCAATATATTGTAATAACTAGGTATGGTGTCAGATGGGTACTAGATTTATCAAGGTGAGGATACATGTGAGGAAAGTTGAGGGGCAGGGTGAAGTAAAGCATAGGGAATATAGTCAATAATATGGTAATAACTATGCGTAATGCCGGGTAGGCACTAGAATAGTAAGGATAATCACCTCTTAAATTATATGAATGCCTAACCACTATGCTGTACACCTGAAGTCAGTAGAAAATAATATTAAGTGTCAAGTGTAATTAAAAAATTTTAAAAGGAGATGGGGGGAGTTAAAGAGAAATAAGAGGTCAAATTTCCTGGTATAACACCAATAAGTCTTGAGGATATAATGACATGTAGTCAATAATATTGTGATAGCATGGTATGGTGTCAGATGGTTGCAGGACTTATCATGGTGATCACTTCTTTAGGTATATAAATGTTGAATAACTGCTGTACAACTGAAGCTAATATAATATTGTATGTTATTTATTTTAATAAAAATCTTAAAACAAAACAAAACAAAAAACCCAAAATGTTCCCTGAGCTTTCTGCTCTACAACATTGTGGACAGGCCAAAAAAAATGCTGTCTGTAAGCTACATGTATGCTGAGTATGATATTAACATGGTTATATTAGGACAGTAGAGCATTTATTAAAATAAACAAGAATTTAAATTGTACTCTGAAAGGGTACAAGGCATAGAGATGCCACAAATTCTTAAGAAGTTAATTCTAATCTTCCTCACACATATAACGTTTCTTATTGTGTGTTCTTTGATCTATTTCTTCTTATAACATGTTGATTTTTCTCTAGTGCTTTCTTCAGTGAAAAACTGATCACACTTAATCAATATTTTGCTTTAACCATATGTTTTAAAAATTGGTGATGACCGCAGGAAGATAAATTTGGATACAAGGTTTTTACATACATACATTGAATATCCATAACTATATAATACTAAATATTACTCTAACAGAAATGTAACTACACTATAAATATATGAAATTAGTAAATTTACATTTGCCTTGATAAATATAGTTTTAACTCAAGGGCATTTAAAATTTGGTTAAAAATTAAGTTGATTATGGTTAAAACCATTCATGCCACATGTTTTTTCTTTAGAAAAACTAGATTCTGTGTAATATATATGTATATGAGAAATATATATCAGCATACAATGAAAAATATATAAAAAATAAGCATTAAATTTGGACAGATCAGACTGGAAATTTGGTATATTTTTAATATTAAAGATTTTAATATAATACAAAATTTTATGAAATCAAATCAAAGAGCACTTTCACCTTGGCAGATATTGTAACAGAAGGCTTGATTTATAGTAAGACGTATTTCACCAAAGTCTTGAAGTTAACAGAGCTTATCAGTGCTTTCTAGTTCGATTTTATATTTATGTTGTAATAAAAATGTCATAGAGTTATAGCTGAATAGAAAGTTTCAAAAAAGATTTCAAATTATTTTGAAATCTCTTTAGAGAATTATTAGACTAATACCTGGGAAGGGACTGTTGCTTGAAAGACTCTTAAGACAATACCTTTAGAATGTGATTAATAGAAAAAAGGGAAAAAAATGTAGGAGACTAGCTGTCTGGTGTTTGAGACAGAGAAGCAGAGAGCAAAGAATTCAGAGACAGCAGAAGCTGCTGCCATTGTCTGACACATGTACACTAAAGCAAGGCAAAAATACATACTACATATACTTGTGTGTGTGTATAAATTTTTTTAACATTCATACACAAGCTGAATTTCAGTAGAAGAAAAATTTTCAAACTCATATAATATAGATTATATTTAATATTTTTAAATTTTTTCTTGAAAAAAGTGATAGTCTAAATGAAAGAGGAAAATTTACATCCTGGAAAGAAAAACAATATTATGCTTAACTTATATTTTATTTCATTTCTATTTTATTTCAATTGAGCCATGGATTAATTTAGAGTAGACAGCTATCATTTTCAGAATAGATATTTATCTTTGGAGAAATTAATAAATAGGAAAATTTAGATCATAGGTGGATATTTACAAGAATGGCTATGAGGAGCTAATTGCATAGATGCACATTTAATTCAATTTGGTTAGCTATTTGTATAAAAGGCATATTAAAAACTAAATGAAGATACTTCTGTCTTCTAAGTTTTTCGATAAAATCTCAATGGAAAAAACTCTTTTGATATCTTAGAATGAGTGAGACAATATATTTGAGGATATATATATATATATATATATATATATATATCTTTAAAAGCACACTTTCAGTGCTTTGAAACAGAAATTTTAAGTTTAGAATGGAAAAAATATGCTATTTACTTAATACAGGGAGGATAACAATACAAACAATAATAGTAAGGAGGAGGAGGAGAAGAAAATACAATTATTTTTTAAAGATTATAAAATTTACATGTTCTTTTCCCTGTAGTTATATACACATATTGCCATGAATGGTAGGATTCAAGTCTTGTGTATTAATAACCATTTTCTGAGTAGAATCAAAGTCTAAACAAATAAAAAGGCCACAGCTTTTGTTAGAATCAAACAGTGCATCATTTATTAATTTATAGTTTAAAATAGAATTTCAAATAGCTGTCCATAAGTTCCTACTTGACCATTTAAAGCTTATTTGGTTTATGTGCATTTTTGTGGAAGAAAGGACTGTGATAATTTTATAAAAATGTTCTAGAGTCACGCACGTATGGTGAACCAATGTTTTACATACTATTTATAACAGATGCTTAAAGAGTTGGCTTGGAAAATCCTATTATATTGAAGAGAAATAGAATAGTTTCTTATTTTCTTCAAGTGTGTGAGAATTTTTCAAATGACTATCTTCTTCATTCATTTTGATGAGGGCATAACTTTTAATGAAAACCAGTTTGGAAGAATTTTGCTTTGTATTTTTTGTTTCTTGGTTTATTTGAGCTGCTATTTCCTTCCTTTTTACAAATGTAAATGAATTATAGATAAATGATAGATAGATGATAGATAAATAGATAGATGATAGGAAGATGGGAAGGAAGGAAGGAAGGAAGGAAGGAAGGAAGGAAGGAAGGAAGGAAAGTTCATTTTACATTTTATATGACAGTGAAGATACCCTAGGAACTTCATGAGAACACAGTTATGGTATGGAAACTCATGAAAATAAAATATTTCTGTTGAATTTATCAACAGATTGCCAAGTGGAGTCATTTGTATCAAGGAAACTAAAATAGAGCCAGAAAACATGAAGAACTTTGTCTTACCCATGTTCCACCCAGCATGTTTCTCCATGAACTTTTGAACTTTTCAGCTGTGCCTGAACTTAATCTCCTCCTCACCATGACAACCAGATCTTCTGCTTTTCTTACTTTGAAAAAAGCCAACCTGTTTTGCCAATGAACATCCTTTCTTTGTACATTAGGCTCAACCAACCCCTATTGATATAGCCAGAATTCTTCATTTACATAACAAAGACTAGATTTGGGACAATATATGCAGCCCCAGCCTTTCTAAACACTGTGTTTCTTTGTTTTCCCCACAGCACACTTTAGGGTACTCCCTGGTTCTGTGCCTCTGGTTGTAATCTTTGACCTCAAATAAATGTTTTGTTGTTGTTGTTGTTGTTGTTGTTGTTGTTTAGCTTAAACCTTTCTTGGTTAAGAAATTTGGGGCAAAGATATAGCTAGAGTATTATCGAATGAAATATTTTTTTATATTTTTAATTCTCATTGATCTCATACTGTAGATCCATTAGGTGTATGTTATTTATCATGAAACTGAAATCATATTAAATTTAAATAATTTCTTCTAATAGTAACCAAAAGTATTATTTGAGGCTCAGAAGTTGTTGCACAGCTTTAGGATTAGAATACCTGAGGTCTAGTCTGTCTATGTCTTTCACCTCTTTCTGAACATTCCAAGGTGAATTTTCCATATATGTTAAAAAAAATTGAATTACAGGAAGTACACAGATTTGCGAAGTTATTAAATGGACCATATTTAATGGACCCAGCTTTGTTTCTGCTATGGTAGTGTATGTACCAACAACCCATTCCTCTTACCTAGTATAACTAGAAACTCTGAAAAAAGTAAATATCAACTGCTAAATATGTAAATTCAACAAAAGCAGGGGTCAAACTTAGAAAAGTAACTTGTACATAGGTAAATTTTCTTTTTAAATTTGTTTCTTTACTGTTTATTTGTATTTTATAAAATGATTATCAATAGATAAGAAGAATAGTCCATTGCTCTAATAATGGATCCCAGACCTGTCTGCAAATTCATTTCTCCTTAAAGATCTTGAGAAATGACAGAAACCAGCCTGGGCCCCATCCCTGGGGATTCTACTCTAATAAGTCTGTGGCGAGATTTGGAAATCAGAGTTCTTTGTTCCTAAGCTGATTCTAAGCACAGATATTTTCAAATGACTAATTGAAATAAAGTCATTTAAAAACATCAGTTTTGTCCCTGTTTGGGTAAAAGAGTAGAAGATGGAGTAAGAAAGAGATAATTTGAGAACAGGATAGTGATGAAGATTAGTCTAGCACATAGTGGCTAAGGAAAGATAGCTGTTTCTTTGCTTCTTCCATTTGTTGACATTGGGATGGCCAGTCGTTTCAATGTTTTTAAGAGAAGTCCAGAATTTAAAATTTCATATAACATGTCTAGATTCTAAATGCTGGCAAGTAACCTCCTCCCCTTATTTTATTCCACATCTCTTCTTTCCCCTTTGCTGCTCCTTTCCTCCTGTCTGGTCCTTCAGCACTGATAATCACTTTTCATCTGAAGGAGAACACAAGGCCTACAATCTCAACTCATATAAAAAATGTATCAGCGTTTACTGGCATCATCACAGCCTTTAACTAAATTGTAGGAACAATTAGTTAAATAATTTTTTTATTTAAATGACCTAGCACTGAATTCTCTCAGTGATTACATAAAATTAGGTGGTGTATTATTTATTTTACCTGTTGAGGCTACATATTTTTCTGTTTGGCTTGGGACATATTGGTGCATGTAATCAATAAAAGGAAAGAAAGAAAGAAAGAGAGAGAGAGAGAGAGAGAGAGAGAGAGAGAGAGAGAGAGAGAGACGAAGGAAGGAAGGAAGGAAAGAAGGAAGGAAGGAAGGAAGGAAGGAAGGAAGGAAGGAAGGAAGGAAGGAAGGGAGGGAGGGAGGAAGGGGAAAAAGAAGAGATGTAAAATTAAAATAAGGAAAGAGAGGATGTTACTTGCCAGTATATAGAATCTAGAAATGTTACATAAAATTTTCAATTTTGTCTTCTCTTGAAAACATTGAAACAACTGGACATCCCAGGGTCAACAAGTGGATGAAGCAAAGAAACAGCTGTCTGGTCCTTCAGGTCTGACAAGCACTTCTCATGACTCCATAAAGGCGTTAAATACTTCTGCCTCCCATGTATACTCATATGTTCCAGTTTGGGCATTATGCACACCTGACCTCTTTATGTATTTGTGTTCGTGAATCACAACCTCAATAAAATCACAGAGAATCTTGCTATTTGTATTGCTTTAGAAAACACAGGCTTTATACTCATATAAATCCTTTCACCCACCTTGACTGCTAGATCTTTTTCTCTTGGGTTTATTCTCTGAGTTCAGCAAAGAAGGTAAATGATGCTTGCTTAATTTTTCTCGCTTTCCTTTTTTAATGTTGATAAAATATAAAATCAACCCGTGTTATGCTTAAATCAAATTCAGTTTAAAAAGGAGACAGTAACAAGGCTACAGGAAGAAAACAAAAACTCGGTATTACCAGCTCAAAACAAAATTCTAGATAAGCAATGCAGTGTGAATATTACATTAACTCTTGCAAGCTAGAAGCAATTTGGTAAATTGCTTTTGCTGTGCTCTTATATTGTAGAATGTTTAATTTGACTTTGCAGAGTATAAATTTGACTACCTAAAGGAAACCAATTAAATCAAATCTATAGTTTAAATACTTGGTTCAAAATTTGACATAATCTAAACAAAACAACTCATGTTCAATCAGTTAAGCATTTCAACAGATTTGGTGTGCATAGTGTAACTAAAACTGCCATCAGCTTAATTACTTTAGCCAGGGCATATGAAAGCAAATTTATGGCGGGTGATTATAAAATTAGGTATAAACATAAACAAAGCAGTTAGTTTAATGAAAACTGAAAAAGTTCTGGTGTCAGCACTTTCATGAATTACTGACCTATGTGTGGACATAGAGATAGCTGAGGCTGTGATAATCATAAATGATAATAAGAGTCTGATACACAAAGTTTCCAAAATTATAAATAAACATGTTTGTCTCAAATATCTATCAACTGGGGAGAAACTGGGCATTATGTAGGGAGAGTATGACATGAATGTACTGGTACCTGACATTACATCCTTATACATTATCTGGAAATGACATTGAAAAATGGAAAGTGTGTTTTTAATTGTGTAATATAATTCAATCATATTAAGTTCATATTATCTCTGTATTTCAAAAAATGTTGACTGTAAAAGAAATGAATCTATTATGCTGGACAGTTTTGTGCAAACTATTCAACCCAGAATCTATCCATATTAGACCTAAGATCACAGCAATGGGTTTGGACTGCCACAATTGTATATCATCTACATGACCCAATCATTCTATCCATAGTTGACTAGGTGAAGAGTGAATAAGTTATTCAAAATTAGCCAATAAGGTTGTCTTTCCTAGGAATTTGTGTTTGGTGTCCCTATTAAATATTTAAACTATAGACATCTAAACTTGGGGATTGTGGGGAGACCGATCTAATATTTTGTGTGGATGGAAGCAGGAAAAGCTAGTTGCTTGAGTTCTTTGATAAATTTCTGGATATGTTCATTATCTTCTAAACACTGATGGTTTCCTATCTCTTGAAATTGAGAGTGATAACTTATTCAAGTTGGATCATCAATGTCAAGATTCTCCATTATGCCCTAGGTCTGGATCAACTTTATTTTGTTTTATTTCTTTCCAACCTGGCTTTCTGAAAGAGAACATGAGCAGGGGGAATTGCCATAACATTGCTACAAGCCTCCCAGAATTCTTCAGGAAATGTCACCACCAGCTGTTCAGCTGCTCAAATCATAACATGAAAGTCATTACCAATCCCTTAAACACACATCCAATCAATCACAGAGCATTTCATTAATATCTCTCCAATCTGTCCTCTCCTTCCACTTCACCTTGTACTAAATTTGATCAATTCATCATTAGTTTTCACTTGTATTACTGGAACACTCTGTAATAATTTCTGTGTCTCCATCTTCTCCTGCTATAATGCATTCATCATATTAGTCAAAATAACCTTTTAGAAATATAATTTTCTCCGTGTCACTCCTTTACAGAAAATTCTTTAATAGTTTCCCATTTCTTCGTTATAAATTCTAAAATGATATGGTTAACTACCTAACTGTCCAGTCACATTTCATATTTATATTCCTTTAGCTCTGAACATTCTAAGTTGTGGTTGTACAACCTCGGAATCATTGATGTTTTCTACCAGATAATTCTTTGTCGAGAAGGTTTGTCCTGGCATTATCGAATATTTAGCAGTATCTCTGTCCTCTACTCACTAAATGCCGGTAGCATCACCCTAGCTGTGACAAAATATCCCCAGACACTGCCAGTGTCCCCTGAGGGGCAGAAGCATCCTGGTTAAGAACCATTGCTCTAGGTATATTGTTGTTCTTTTGCATTTTATAACAACACTCTTTTCTACCTCAAGAATTTAAAATTATTGTCTTCTTCCTAGAATGCATTCCTACTTATTTTTTCACTGATATAAAGTCGCTTCCACCTAAGGTTGTATACTAGGTTAGTACACTCTTTTTGATTCATTTTTTTAAAAATTCTCTTCCTTTAATGCCACATCATCTTATGAGTTTCTCCAATGTGCTCCATTCCTGTTCATCACAAGGCCTTTGTTCACGCTCTTTCACAAATGCTGATAATTGCCCTGCCTTTGCTTATTCAGAGTCTGTGTTGCTTCCTTCAAGAAAATTTTCTTAGCACTACAGACTTCATTGGCCTGATTTTGGTTGTTAATATGCCTGTATAAATAATTGTGTTCCTTTTACTCAGAACACTCGTCTCAGTTTTCCTTTTTGGGTTTGTTTGTATAATAATATGACTAATATATTTCTCATCCACAAATCTTTGTGCTCAATGAAAACAACTATGAAAGAACCATATTTTTTGTTGTTTTTTTTTGTTTTGCTGACAATTTTACCTCCAGCACCTACCACAAAATCTGTCACATAACGGGTGCTCAATATATATTTGATGCATAAGAATGAATAAGGAGCACGGCCCACATTATAATTGGATGATTAGTGTGTATTGTGGTTTCTGATATGAATTGAAAGCTTCCTGAGAGCTGAGACCTTGTCCTTGTTTGGAGCCACTATATCTACAGTGACTAGCACAAGCCCGCAATATTTTTTCCATGGTAATGAATGTTTACTGAAAAACTATTTTTTTTAAATTTAAAGGTGCAGAAATTTTGTTTGTTAATTTACAAAATTTTACATTAAAGATGGACCTAGACATCTGCTGGAGCATTTTTATATGTGCGTTTTTCAATTTATATGTAGATCAATATGCACATATTCTCAGTTCAGTGTAAGTTAACAATAGGGTTATACTAGAATCTGGTCTCCTGATACTTAGTTAAACGTTTCTTTTAGTTGCTTAATCTCACCTGCCAGATATTTTCTAAAACTATGAAATTCTCTGTGGTATATATGTTCAAGACTTTAATACACCTGCAAAAACCCTGAATTATTAATATGCATTACTTTTCTATTTACTTAACCTTCTATTATTTTGCTTTTCTATTCAGTCTCTGTATGGCTTTAAATGAAATTTCTTTAATAACTCCTTTTGTAATAAGTTGCTATCACATTAGTATCATAGAACTAACGAATAGTTTTAATAAAAATATAACTTTTATAGTTATTATTATCATGTTCAAGAAACTTATTTAGCCAATATAAATATAGATTCAGAGTTAAAACTCCACAGAAAAATAAGGGGCTTCTGAGTGCAGAGAAGACTTCAGGATCTCTCTCTAGCCCCTCTTCTCTATAGCTAACAATCAACTGCCATGAAACTTGTGTCAAAGCCTCTTTGCTATACATTCCAAATAAAAAATAGGCAGAGGGCCTGAACAGATGTTTCTCCAAAGAGGGCATACAGATGGCCAATAGACATATGAAAAGATGCTCAACGTTAGTAGTCATCAGAGAAATGTGAATAAAAACTGAAATGAGATATTACCTCAAACCTGTCAAAATAATCATCATCAATAAATCAGCAAACAAAAAGTATTGACAAGGGTGTGGAGAAAAGCAACACTGTGCACTTGTTGGTGGGGTTACAAATTGGTACAGCCATTATGGAAAACAGTATGGACGTTCCTCAAAAAGTTTAAAATAGAACTACCTTATGACCCAGAAATTCTACTCCTGGGTATTTATCCAAAGAAATCCAAAACACTAATTTGAAAAGATAAATTCACCCTATGTTTACTGCAGAGCTATTCACTATAGTGAAGATATGGAAACAACTGAAATTCCAATCAATAGACAATTGGATAAAAAATATGGCATGCATACAAAGGAGTACTACTCTGCCATAAAAAAAGAACAAAATCTTACCACTTTCAATAACCTAGAGAATATTATGTTAAGTGAAATAAGTCAGGCTGAGAAAGACAAATACTATATGCTCTCATTTATATGTGGAATCCAAAGAATAGAATAACTGAACAAAACCCAGAAATAGACTTATAGATACAGAGAACAAACTGATGGTTGATAGATAAGATGGGAGGTGGGGGGGTTGAGAAAGGTGAAGGGATAGGGAAGTATAAATTGGTAGTTTCAAAACAATCATGTGGATGTGAAATATAGTATTGGTAATATAGTCAATAATATGGTAAAAACTATGTATAATGTCAGATGGGTACTAAGCTTATCAGGTAGATTACTTCATAAATTATATAAATGCCTAACCAGTATGATGAGCACCTGAAACTAATAAAAATAATATTGGATGTCACTATAATTAAAAATATATATTTTCACAGGATGTATAGTACAGCATAGGCAATATAATCAATGATGCTGTAATAACCATGTACTGTGTCAGATGGGTAGTAGACTTGTTTGAGTTGTCCCTTTTGAGGTGTAAATGTCTAATCACTATGTTTTTTTTAATCACACCTGAAACCAATAATAAATACATACATGCATTCATATATACTACATACATAAAATTCCCCAATAAGTAGCTATGTGACTTTAGTAGCTATTAGGTTGTTGGTAAAGTCATGACATTTTTTTCTATGTTTTTCATTGCCAAAATACATCATGACTTTTCTGACAACCCAATATTTACTTGCACCTCACCTAGTTAAGAGGCTGAGGATGTTTCAGTGAATTATCTCAAACATATATTCCAAACCCCTTTATTATAATTAAGAAGCAAAATCACATACATCTGAATGGATAACAATGATCAAGAGTTAATATTGTGTCTCAACTGTTATTTAGAGGAATGAAAAGTATTGATTTAACAAAAGTAATACAGAATTCTTGGTGCAGGTGTTCTTCCCACAAAGGCAGACTAATTCTCCATAAATGGTTCACATGGTTTTGTTTTTGTTTTTTCTGTTAAGATCCAGTTCTTCTTCTTTTGCCTTCTTAGTCATTGTAAGAGGCAAAAAATCATCTTTAGGAGAAAGCTGTGCCATCCTGTAAACAATGGCTTGATGCCTGCTTTTGTAAGTCTTTCTTATTTGGTCTCTTCTTGTTTTATTTTTTTTGGTGTTTTGTTAATGCCAATCTAATTAAACTTGAACATATTTCTTCTGGCTTAGAAACTCATTTCCTTTACATCTTCATGTTCAACCTTTAAGTTTGTTTTACATGCTTCAGTTCTGGTTATTATATTTTTTCACATATATTTAATCTGTGCTCATTTATAATTACCATTTCTACCCTATATTTTACTTTCCTACAACAGAAATTTGTATTATGTCTTTTTTAAATTTCCCATGTTTACTTTATTTAAAATGGTTTTATAGTAGGCATCCTCACGTTTTAAACACAATTTTTTATCCTTTGTAAGTCATTGATGCTTTCCTAGGTATTCTCACCAAGTAATGTAGCTGCTTTTATGTGTGCAATTTTCATCACAGCTCTCACTTTCTTTATGTCTAAAGGAATCACAAACCTAACAGAGCTCAAATAGAAGTCTGTTTTCTCTTGAATTTACTCCTCTTTCTGTCTTCACATAATCAGTAAATAGCACCACAATCCACCTCAGTGCTCAAGACAAAAACTCAGAAGTGATTTATCACTTCTCTTTCCTTATCACTCACGTTCAAAACCATCATGTCCTCTAATTCTAAAATAGATATTAGCACCATTCACTTCTGTTTCCTGTTTCTATTACCCAATTTACTGTACTATCTTGTTTTGCCCAGATTGCCGTAGGTTAGCTGCTTTTCTGCTTCAATGAATTTCTTATGTCCCTGAATTTCAATCCAATTGTGTATTCTATATGTTATAGATAAACTGGCCTCTGCTTATTTCTCTTGACACAATTCCTGCAATTCTTAGGCACATGGGTTTTTGTTTTGTTTTGTTTTTGTTCTTACTACTTTATGAAAATTATCAAACGTATTCCCACTGTGGGGTCTTTAACCTTGTTGCTGTTTCTGTCAGGGCTGTGCTATTCCTAACTTTGCTTGGTTGGTCTTTTTTTCCCATGCATTACATCAGGGTAGCTTCTTCGTCTGTCCAAGCTACCAAGTACCATCCATATCCTCAGCCTAACTAACCCCAAATATTTCATGCTTATTTTCCACTATTTTAATAATAATGTAACTATCTGACATTTTCATGTTTCTTTTTAATTTTTATTTTTATATGCTGTCTTCCCACAATAAACTAGACATTCTAAGTAAAGAGGGAACTTAACTATGATATTCACCTTGTCCCAGAGTTGAAAATCAATCATTATTTGTTGAATGAATAATTGAATGAATAAATAAATCTGCTTTGCAAGTAATGGCTCTTTTATATACTAAAACCTAGAGAATTATAGCTAGAAGATATCTTAGAGTTATGTATCTTATCCAATTAACTCATTTTACAAATGAGAAAACTGAGGCCAAGATAGAATATATAACTTTCTGAAATTTACAGATAGTCAGTAGAAGAGTTAAGACTGGCTATGTAGTTCCTATAACATGCATAAAAGCTGAGACAAAGAAATAAATGATCAGGCATTTTTAAATGACTTTCTGTTGCATCATTTATTTATTTCTGTCACCTGTTAACTCCATTCGATACCTTTATTTTCTTTCTAATTTATTCCTGTAAAGTAATGTCATAATAATAAGGTATTCCAAAGGATAAAAAGTTATATCAATACTTTGTGTTTCAGCTCAGTAAAGAGCTTGGAAGTCATCAATACCATTCATACAACAAACGCTGAAAAAACAATCCAATTAAAAAATGGGCAGAAGGGGTGGCCAGTAAGCTCAGTTGGTTAGAGCACAGTGCTCATAACACCAAGGTTGCTGGTTTGATCCCCACACTCTACAACTAAATCGAAAAAAACTATTCTACTTGGAGCTGATGGGTCCTGGAAAACATACTGATCCTCAGTAAATAAATTAAATAAATAAATAAATAAATAAATAAATAAATAAATAAATTTAATTTGGGCAGAGGACTCAAATAGACATTTCTCCAAACAGGACATACAGATGGCCAATAGATACATGAAAAGATGCTCAACATCAGCAGTCATCAGAGAAATACAAATAAAAGCCACAATGGGATATCACCTCACAGCAGTTAGAATCGCTATCATCAACAAGACAAATAATAACAAGTGTTGGAGAGGCTGTGGAGTAAAAGGAATCCTCATATACTGTTGGTGGGAATGCAGATTGGTGCAGCCACTATGGAAGGCAGTGTGGAGGTTCCTCAAAAAATAAGAATAAAATTACCATATGAGCCTGCAATCCCTCTCCTGGGTATCTACCCCCAAAAATCTGAAAACATTTACCTGTAAAGGTATATGTGCTCCAATATTCATTGGAGCTTTATTTATAGTGGCCAAGACATGGAAACAACCAAAGTGTCTTTCGACAGATTATTGGATAAAGATGTGGTACATATACACAATGGAATACTATTCTGCCATAAGAAAAGATGAAGTAGTGCCATTTGTGACACCATGGGTGGATCTTGAGATTGTTATGCTAAGCAAAATAAGTCACTCAGAAAAAGTCGAGAACCATATGACTTCACTCCTATGTGGGATATAAAACTGAAAGCAAACAAAGGAACAAGACAAACAAATAAAGAAACAAAAACTCATAGACACAGACAATAGTTTAGTGGTTACCAGAGGATAAGAGGGAGGGAGTGGTAGAAGAGGGTAAACAGGGTCAAGTATATGGTGATGGAAAGAGACCTGACTCTGGGTGGTGAACACACAATGTGATATACAGATGATGTATTGCAGAATTGTACATTTGAAACCTATGTAACTTTACTAACCATTGTCACCCCAATAAATTTTAATTGAAAAAAATAGCACCAAGATAATGAAAATATTAGGTATAACCTACTAAACATGTGCTAGACATGTACAGAAAACTACAAAATTCTGGTGAACAGAGTCAAAGAAGATGTAAATAAATTGAGAGGTATTAATTACATGTTCATGGATTTAAAGATATAACATTTTCAAGATGTCAGTTCCTCCTAACTTAATCTAGAGATTCAGTGCAATTTCAGTCAAAATTTCAGCAAGATATTTTGTAAATATTGACAAAATGATTCTAATGTTTTAATGGGCAGAAAACAACCTTGAATAACCAATAAATACTAAAGAAAAATAACAAAGTATCAAGACTTACACCACTTGATTTCAATAGTTTTTATAAAGCTACAGTAATGAAGATGGTGTGGTTTTTGTGAGAGAATAAGAACAGTTCAAGGAAAAAGTCATACTTTACAAATCTGTCCTTCTATACTCATTATCTCTATCCACATCTTTTAAGTATTTTCAGTTTGATCTATTTGGCCATTATGCCTTCAATTCTAGCTAACACGTTTATGCTTCTCTTTCTTGATTTTTCAACCTTAGGTATCAGTTGGTTGCTTAGCTTTGCACAGAAGGAGCTCAAAATTGAAAAATAATGGTAAAATGATAATATTACTATTGAAATATAAAAACCTTGTCTTTACTCCCTTCCCTAAAAAAGAAGCAATTGCAGTTCTTTTTCTTAAATTATGTATAGAACCCCATCATATTTTTATTTCTTCTTACACTTTATTTTATTATAGCAGTATAATTATTTCCTTCTTCTATCCCTCCCTACATGAATTAATTCATAGGCCTCACAGGTGTGTTTTGAATATAATCAATACTACGAAGCCATAAGATCAAAGAGGCTTAGATCAAACTACTAACTTAAGAACCACATAATCAAGCAAAGGCAGATGGCAGGAAAGTGCAGGTCACTTTTTGTGTGGAGAGCTAAACAACTAGAAGTGAAGTTGCTTCCCTTTTCTTTTTTGTTTCCAGAAGGGTAATCTTTGCAACAGTCCAGAATGAGGAGGATTTTCTGGAAGCCCCCGAAAGTTAAAATAATGCCTGCTGCAACAAAACCCATCTTTTTCTTTCCTGGTTTGTTTCTTGCCACTGACTACAACCTTTCAATCACAGGAAAGCTATGCCAGCCTAGAAATCCTTGGTAATTAGTAAACTTATAAAAGAGAGAATTTTTAGTAAAGATGCCAGAAATTAAAGACCTTAAATAAGCCAGGAAGGATGTGTGATCTGAATCTTAACTACTAGTGTCCATGACCTTGACTTTCTCAGGAAATTTTCAATGTTGACATTACTTTGGATTCAAAAGGAATAAAAAAGAAAAAAAGAAAAAAAAAACTGATGAAGAATTTGGGTTTCTATCAATTAACAAAAGGATAATTTAGTACAGAATACTTCTATTTCTGACAGTCACCTAAATAAATTACAAGTGGAAAATCAGGAAAATTATTTAAAAATTTTAACATATGGGAGTTTGGGACTAGCATTACCAAAAGGGCTTAGAAAAGAAAAGGTATTTAACACAAAGAAGCATTGGTTTAGTGTAGCTGCTTAACCTATAGTATCTGGCCTTGCCACTTAGTATGGTCTTTTTAGTTAAACATCTAAAAACTTTCCTCCTGCCTTGATTATTGCATCAGATTTTAATCAACATTTTTTTTAACTTTCAGTTGTTACTAAAAAACTTGATAAGATCAAGGGAATGCAGTAGAACCCCTTTTCAAACATACCACTGCGTTTTCAATTCACCTGAGAGTTGTGTTTGCATATTCTAATATTCCAATATGAGGATATCAGCCACATCAGAGATAACACGTCCATCTAATATTCAGAGAGGGCCTTTTTCCCCCACCATAGTCTATTAAGTATTCACTGTGTTTGTAGGTAAAGCAGCCTAAATCTTTATTTTCATAGATGCACTTAAATCAGTTATATCCATCCTGTAATTTTGATTTGCATTAATCTGTATGACACATAATTGATCATTCCTAATGTTTTGTGGCAGAGAAGAAATACATTTAGTATTTCTTTCTTCCATGATAATTCAGCATTGCTGTGTTTAAAGAGTTCAAAATAAAACAGACTTGACAGATATCTGGCTATGATTATTGAGAAAATGGATAATTTAGTATATGAATGTCTCAATTGCCAGTCCAGTTTGTTGAGGCACATTCATAGATAATTTATTTTAGCTTTACAGATCTAAAAAATGTGTATCATAAAATATTCAAGGATATTACTTTGGGAAATCAAAAGTTACCACATTTCAAAGAATTGGGGTTTGAAAAATCATGTCTCTTTACATGTATTTATATGAACATAAAGCTATATTCATAATGAATCTGAATGACATCTCATTTACATAGTCATGAAGCTTAAATTCAATTACACAATTTTGAAAACATAAATTAAAAGTAAATTGGTAAAGAGAAAAAAGCATATGTGCAGAATTAACACAAAACAAAGTAAACATCACTGAAAGACCAATTTGAAAAATCTTGAAAAGAGAATATGTGAGTACCTATAAACCATTCTATTTTTCACTTTCAATAGAGTAGTCAATAACAATAGAGTATTCAATAAATTACATGAGATATTCAGTACTTTATTATAAAAGTTTTTGAGTTAGATGACTGCCCAACTGTAGGCTAATGTAAGTGTTCTGAGCACTTTTAAGGTAGGCTAGGCTAAGCTATGATAGGTTAGGTGTATTAAATACATTTTTGACTTACAATATTTTCAGTTTATGATGGCTTTATTGATATGTAACCACATCTTAAATTGAGGAGCATCTTTATATATATCTGTAATTTATATAATTTTTCGCATAATTTTATAGGACTCTAAATTACATAGTATATAAACATATTTTATTTTAGCTTTTTGAGAAATCTCGTCATTTCTATATAAACACAAGTATCACAATTTTAGAGTTATATTACTGAATGCATCTTATAGTTGCATAAACCAGAAAATCAAGCAAAAATTACCACAAAGAAAGGCCAAGATAGACATTTCTCCCAGTAGTCTACAAGCCTAAGCAAACAAATTAAAAGAAACTTTGGTCAGTGACCTTTCTATTATGTAATTATTTTAAAGAATGCATGTTTATTCTTTGAAATGAAAGGACACAAGAAAAAAGAGTCAAATATTCTTGAAGTGTTAATGTCTTAGTGGACTGCAAAGGTCTTTCTCAGAAATAAGTTATGATTTAGCCAAATTTTATCTTTGATTAGGGATAGCATTCTCTCTGGTGGTAAAAAGAAAGAAGCTCTTTTCCTCTTTCCCATTTTAGTCAGGATTTTTTTTTTTCTTCTGTAGTCAACACAACTATGACTTATTTTAAACAGTTCTGAAAATACAGCAGAAAACAGTGTCCCAGAAAAACCTAACAACAGTATGTTCATGAGAATACCAACAAACCTATCCACTCACTGAGTGAAATAAAAAAAATAAGTACTTATTTATGTCACCACACAATGATGCAAAAAAGAAAGAAAGAAAAAATTAAAACTACATTTAAATAGTTAAAAATTGAATATCTGATTACCAACAATTCAAACTTGTTTAGAGAAGAAAATAATTTTTAAAATCTCATATTTTTAAAATGTCTTTACCATATATGCATAAAAACATTTTAATATTATTAGTTGAATATGACATTAAATATTATTTACAGGCACATGGGCTTAATAGCTGTTTATGGACTAACATTTGCCATGTCTTTCTATTTTGTTATATCCTTTTAATTTTATTTTGTTTCCCATAGTTTGTTTTTTACATTAGCCATTTTTAGAAGAAAATAAAAATTATTAAATCAATTATCTATTGTATGCTGCACTATTTCTTTGAGAAGCTGATAGCAGCTACAGGTTTTTTATTGCTAAAAATGCTTGTAAGTATTACCAACCTACTTTCAATTCTGCAATTTGAAGAGATGCATGAACACTCTGCTTTACATCCATTTGCCTTAGGTTAGGAAACGCAGGCCTAAATAATTTGATTTTTGATGTGTGTGGTATATTATATTCTTTGAATTATAAATCTGTATCCTCTCTTACTTTTTTTGCATAGTTCCCCCACCGTGTTTATTAAATGGCATATGTTTTTATTATAAGCTTTTTTTGAAAAGTGATGATTGGTTATATTTTTACCATGTTTCAGTGTCAGCTTTTCAAACCTATATGCCAAAGTAAGCAATACAGTTAGGAGTCTGGGATCTTAAAAACAGAGTTTCTGGATTCCAATTCTTGTTTCACCGCTTGCTAAGTAACCTTGAGGAAACTTTTTTAAATTCATGTGGCCTAAGTTTCAACAATGGGAGGATGTGTTTAATGTCAGTAATTATGCCATAGGGTCATTGTGACTATTAAAATAGAACATCCACATGAAAAACTTAGTATAATACCTACCAGAGAGGAAGTGTCCAATAGATATTAGCCATTACTATCATCATTAACACAAAATACTTTAGTTCTCATTGACCTTCAGGTTTTTTTAAGACCTAAGAATCACACTTATTTAAAAAAATTTTTTTTTAATGCCCTAACTTATTCACTACAAATTTTCAACACAAGGCTGGAATGAACACTTTGGTATGTCATGTACACCCTGCATATGGACACTTTTCAACCACTCTCTAAATTAATACATTAGGCATTTATCTGATTCTTTCCACTGCACATTTGCTTCCATTTTAGGTCCTGTTAGTAAATAAAATCGATTGATTAACAGATTTCAAAATCAAATTTGTGTAATAGCTAAAATGTATATGAAAACTAAAATGTACATTAAACATTCCCCTTTGCATTTTAAATATTCTTTGTGACATTTTAAAACTATGACATTCTTGTTTTTTCTACTAACAAAGAATTGTGCCATTTTATTTCACAGTAAAAAAAGTTAATATATGTGTAAATAAATGGCATCTATTTTAGCAATACCTCAGGTCCTGTAGTTTACCTCCTTTCTTTCTACCTTGGACATAGTGAGGAAAGCTCTTTTGTGGCATTGTAATATCAAATAACTTCAAAAGCCATTTTGCATAGTCAATCATAAACAATTTCAGAGAAAAAACAACATCGTGTGCTTATCTCTAGTAGATTAAGCTACAGTGTTGACATCAGAGATGCAATGGCTTCTATTCCTGGAACCATATCCCATCCACATGACCTTGTATAAATCACTTATACTGAAAATTACCACATCATTCTGTGCATTAATAATCAGTACCTAAAACAGCCCATTCTTCCGAGTATCATTCCTGGGTTCACTAACATTGAAAAACTAAGTATTTACAGCGATTTTACCTTCATCTTTTCCCACTAAGTTTTTATGGGGTGCTCTAATTTTCATGATTAAAATTGGTTGTGTTAATATCCTTCTGTGATGAGAATGGGATGTTTGTGAACACTAGCTAGTATTAAGCACACTCTCTAGTAGCTAAATATCAAATACCTCATCTAATCTAAAGCTATTATTACAGCCCCCGATGTTGATAAGTGTACTACATTTTATGATTGTTTCAAAATTGCTCTAAAGGAGTGGAACTAATAATGGTATATTATGAAAAAATGTGAGCTTCAAAATATTCATATGTAGATTTTTTAACATTTTTAATACTTTAGTTAAAACTCCTTTAACACCCATTAAATATGACATCAATTGATATGTTTTTATATAGTTAGGCTATAGCAAAAATAAAGGTCCAGTATAACTCCAATTGAGTCATTTTTGAGAGTTTACTATATTTGACATCCAAAATAAGATGATCATATTTATCTAAAATCTAGAACCCTGAAAAACTTTCCATTTAATTGAAATTAATGTGCTGCTATACAATGAAGAAAAACTTATACAGAAGCATGATGGTGTGCATATCTCTCCCTTTGAAGTTACAAGTTGAACAGTTATAATTCAACCAAGGACTCCTTGCACACCACACAAACACATCTCAGAAATCCATACATTGAAACATCCAAAGGTGGGAGAATTGGGGCAAACATGGAGAAATAAAGGGAGGACAGCAGAGACAGATGCCCTGTATGCAGCCCAGAGCCCACTGTGAGTCATGGGAGGGGGAGGAATTAGAATGCAGGTGCGCTATCTGTGGCCCCAAGCTTTCCTGCCTGAGTGATCAACATATAATACGGCAGAACCCAGTGATGGGGCAGAGACCTTGGGGCAGAAACTGAATACAGAAGTGATACAGCTAAGTTCTAGTGGCTGCTGTTCACGGGCAAAAAAAAAATAGCGAGGGAGTATGGCCACCTCCCCCCACTCTCTCAGAGCTCACCTCTTCCCACTCTCCCAGAGCTAGCAGTGGGCCCCAGAAGTAACGTAGCAGTGAGTGTCAGCTTACAGTACAGAATATCTACAGCCCTGAGAACTAGGGACAGTTCCTGAGCAGCAGATACACACTGTGGCTAATCCCAGTGACAGGGATTGAGATACAGAGGCGAGGCAGCTGATGTCTGGCAGTTAACTTTACTGGAAGGAGAACAAAGCTAGGAATACACCAGTGGCTTCTCCCAGAAGCTTACTACCTATCTCAGCTGATCCCAGCAGGGGCCCAGGGGACAGCTCAGGCAGCACAGCACTGCATCTTTCTGCAGGGACAGCATCTGGATTTCAGGGGCTCAGAATCCCATCACTCACCACATTCTCCCGTGGGGGTTGTGCCTTGAGACCCAGGCAATCTTGTGACAAAGGAGACACCCACCTTCCCAGGGAATACAGTCGTTTACCACCACCCAGCAGAGATCTGAAAAGCCAGAGCAGTTCAAGAGAAAACAAAACACTTGTGCTCCATCACCATCTACTGGAAAACAAAAGAAAAACCTCTCATTATCCATTTGCTGCAGAGTTCACTCCCATAAATGCCAAGGCAGAGAAATAATCCATCAAATGTCATGAACAACCAAGGTAACAAGCAGTTCAGAAAAAAAAAAAAACAACCCTGAAAAAATCTCCAGAAAATAAACTGAAAGATGTGGAAATATGTGATTTAAATGACAGAGAATTTGAGATTGCAGTTCTGAAAAAACTCAACAAGATGCAAGAACTTAGTTTAATGAACTCAGGAATAAAATGAATGAACAAAGGGAATACTTTACCAAAGATACTGAAACTTTAAAAAGAAGCAAAAGCCCCTGGAATTCTGAGAAGGCAGAGTGGAGAAGCCTAACTGATCTCCTCAGCATACAATTGAGACTCCTCCAGAAGGTAACTGTTTTGAATATGGGCCTAAAAAAAATGTGACAGGATGGAGGTGATCCACAGTAAATTAGCTTTTCAAGAGGAAAGACAAACAAAAACCAACAACAACTCAATATACATTCAAGGAAGACAACAAAGTAAGAATCTCAAGAAGAAATCATCTAAAATATTCACTAACCAAAAACAAATAAATAAACTACTAAATATGAGACTAGGAAATTGTAACCCATAACCAGGGAGGGAATTCAGTAAAAACAGACTTGGAGTTGGACAGAGATGTTAGCATTAGCAGGTAAACACTTTAAAGTAGCTATTCTAAATATACCTAAGTATTTAAATGAAAACAGAAACCACTTTTGAGAGCTATAAAAGGTGTGGGAATTTATTCTATTTGCAAGGAAATACTTAGCCTGCTGGCTGCATGGCTTCTATCAGAGGCATGAAACTCCTGTCAGGGATGACTTCATTACTCATGGCACACAAATTAGAATTAGCTTCCTGTTTGTGTCAGTTCTTCTTGCAAATGTTACTGTTTTAGTGCATTTCTAGTGACACCTTTTATATATAGTACACAATTGTAGCTAACATACATGTACTTGTTAGATTATGTTTATATACACTGTATATTAAATACTTTATGACATACAAGGTATTTGTTTATAATAAAGGTTAGCAGTTCTGAACATCTTTGGCTTCAAGATATTTTTATATCCTTAAATTATTTTTTTAGAATGTCAAAAAGCTTTTGTTTATGAATATCATATATGGAGATAATAAGATAATAATAACCCCATTTCATATTAATGTAGATAATATAGGTTTTGTATTTTATTTTTCATGGCATCGTTTTAAAATTGTGTTAATCTCTGTGATGTGTGGTTTAATAAAACCAGGTGGATCCACATATCTGCTGCATTAAATATGTTTCAAGGTGACATTTGGCTGTATGATATGAGAAAAATTTAGTCTTATCCAGATGTGAAGAAAAAGGGAGGTATATTTTAACATCATCATATAATGGTAAATATTCTTCTTTGCTATTGTACTATACCAAGATTAACAAGTGATCATTGAAATGTGGAACCTGAAACCATACCTATAACCTTTTCATACTCTTTTGTATTGAAATCTCTTTATCTACCTTGCAGTTTGAATATATCTTTTTTCATGAACATTATAAAATGATAACACTGATTAAAATTACATGTTCATTAAGTTATGCAAATATTCTAAATATTGCATTAGGCAAATTAATAGTTTTGATTATTAAATATTAGGGATTATTAATATGCTTAGAAATTAGATTTTAATTTTATATTAGGTCTATTTTAATGAAAGCAGAGCTATAGTATCTGTGATTTGACTTTAGGTATTTCCTACTGGTGCTTAAGTATTATGGCTAATATTTTTCAGTCTTTGTGTTTTTTTTAAAAAAGAAAATTGCCTCTTTAAATGGTACAGAACCTAATAAATGATGTATGTGAGTTTATGTCACTGTAACAGTATCAAAGATCAAAGAATATGGGAATCTTTAATGAAACAAAAAAGAATGTTAATGTGTAGTTGAAACTTCTGCAGTGTTCCTGGTCACACCATGGATTTGGCTGGAGTGCCAGTAAAATATGCTTGCTGTATTCATAGCAATGTCCTTTGAATATTGATGATGCTGTTACACAGAGGTCATTTTACAGAATGCAGTCATATACTGTTAGACCTGAATGAAACCTCAAGATAATACAGGCCAACTTTCTATTTTAGGTCCTGTTAGTAAATAAAATCGATTGATTAACAGATTTCAAAATCAAATTTGTGTAATAGCTAAAATGTATATGAAAACTAAAATGTACATTAAGCATTCCCCTTTGCATTTTAAATATTCTTTGTGACATTTTAAAACTATGACATTCTTGTTTTTTCTACTAACAAAGAATTGTGCCATTTTATTTCACAGTAAAAAAAGTTAATATATGTGTAAATAAATGGCATCTATTTTAGCAATACCTCAGGTCCTGTAGTTTACCTCCTTTCTTTCTACCTTGGACATAGTGAGGAAAGCTCTTTTGTGGCATTGTAATATCAAATAACTTCAAAAGCCATTTTGCATAGTCAATCATAAACAATTTCAGAGAAAAAACAACATCGTGTGCTTATCTCTAGTAGATTAAGCTACAGTGTTGACATCAGAGATGCAATGGCTTCTATTCCTGGAACCATATCCCATCCACATGACCTTGTATAAATCACTTATACTGAAAATTACCACATCATTCTGTGCATTAATAATCAGTACCTAAAACAGCCCATTCTTCCGAGTATCATTCCTGGGTTCACTAACATTGAAAAACTAAGTATTTACAGCGATTTTACCTTCATCTTTTCCCACTAAGTTTTTATGGGGTGCTCTAATTTTCATGATTAAAATTGGTTGTGTTAATATCCTTCTGTGATGAGAATGGGATGTTTGTGAACACTAGCTAGTATTAAGCACACTCTCTAGTAGCTAAATATCAAATACCTCATCTAATCTAAAGCTATTATTACAGCCCCCGATGTTGATAAGTGTACTACATTTTATGATTGTTTCAAAATTGCTCTAAAGGAGTGGAACTAATAATGGTATATTATGAAAAAATGTGAGCTTCAAAATATTCATATGTAGATTTTTTAACATTTTTAATACTTTAGTTAAAACTCCTTTAACACCCATTAAATATGACATCAATTGATATGTTTTTATATAGTTAGGCTATAGCAAAAATAAAGGTCCAGTATAACTCCAATTGAGTCATNAGAGGTCATTTTACAGAATGCAGTCATATACTGTTAGACCTGAATGAAACCTCAAGATAATACAGGCCAACTTTCTAATTTTGTTCATGAAGAACCTCGGTACTTCAGAGATCATTTGACTTAATCAAGGTAATAGCTGATTGGTGATAAAAAAGGAAACGAGAATAGAGACCCAAGATTTCTATTAAAGGCGCTATCCTACTCGCCCCTCAAATAAGAGTTATGGCTGGTTTCAGCTTACATTGAAAATAGGATAAGAAGTTTGTGGCTGCATATTTTATAAATGAGTCAGTTATAAATGAAGCCACACAAAAAAGTAGACAAATAAATATATATTCATATTTACTGTAGTTAATGTAATGCTAGTACAGAAAACTATTTTTTATTTATAATTAATGTATGACCGTATAAAATATTTGTGAACAAGTGGAGCTATCCAAATATCCACAGGAGAATATTAATGTAAATCTGAAACTGCATTTTCTTTCAGAATCTAATTTTGCTTACTATAACTTAAATAAAAAAATCCCTGGCTTCTAAGATTCAGTTTCAGTTAGCTGGATGTGCCTGCTCTCATTCATCAGCAAATAGAAATATGCAAAATTAGGAAAAAATACGTTTGGAACAATAATAATATCTTCATCTTTTTCTTTCAAAAACAAACTCAACATAATTAATAAAAGCCCAATTTGAGGGGAAAAAAAATTAAGGCACCTTATAATAGTCCATGAAAGAGAACAGTTCATTGTTCCCACTGAATGTTACCCCATACGAGGCCTGAGGCCTGAGTCATTGTCTATCTGGAATGGCTTTATAGGGTGGCTGAGCCATATATATTGCTACTTCTTGCTCCATCTCCAAAGTTGCATCTCTTTTGTGATTATTTAGAGAAAGTGAGATGAGTAATGCACATAGAACCCTAAAATATATTCAACTACAGGTAAGGACAAGAGAGGGTAAGATTACTGTTAACAGTATATTCTGCATACTTTATTTTTCCATATTTCAATTCAAACACATAAACTGCAGGCTATTTCACATCTTCCGCAGAAATATGATTTCCATTTCCTCATAGATTACCCACAAAGCGAAGGACAAAAGGCCTACTGAGCAGGAAAGGTTTAGCAGCAGGCTTGCCGAATTGATGTTTTTCTGTAGGTAGGAGGAGGGATATTAAAGGATAACACATCAATATTCCTAATTTTCTTCATATAATAAGAAACACAGTTGTCTGCTGTGAAAGATACAGTCGAGACCGGGTATGGCACTTATGAAGATTCATGAAAGTTTAGAATAATCATCATGGGGAAAGCACGCCACAGCTGACCAAGGAAAAGTAAATAGGTTGATGATTGGCATTGGAGGTTCTGCTAATGTTTGAGACTGCCTTTGTGGAAGAATCAATGTATCCATTTGGCTGCGTTTTTACATCATGTAGGAACAGAGGAGACAAATTGCTGTGTTTGGCATGGCTTCAGGGTAGAGATTTTGCTGTGCTTCTGAGGTGAAGAGTGACTCCAGGATGCTGGTGTAACTCAGAATCATGTCAGAAGTTAGAGCAAAATACAGACTGAGTAGAAAGGGAAGAATATGTAATAGGAGCAGATAACATGAAAGAAAGTACAAAGAGGAGATTTCAGTGACTTTAAAAAATAACTCTAGAGGAAAGACTATCAAGAGAGAACTGTTTGGAGATGAAGGTACGGAAATAATATTATAGATCTAGGTTTCCAATGGATCTAAATTTTTTTTAATGCGTACAATGTGGCCATAGGGAATTGGTCACTGGAGTTAAAGAAATAAAGTAACTGTGAAGAAAGGGCTCTATATAGGTCATCTACATAAACAACAAAATGACTCAAGCCTTAGAAGGAGAACTGAATAGTGATAAAGGACAAAAGCAGAGCCCAATTTCTGTAGTGAATGTTGAGGTGCATAAGCTGGCTACCATTAAATTATGGATTTAAGTAAGTGAGAAAGATATATCCAGGGAACACGAGAATTGAAAAAAAGTGAAAGAGCAATGTTTAAAAAGGGACGTTGGAATATAACTAGAAAGCTGATCATAAATCTGGACTCTGAAATAGATAAGGGATTGGCAAGTGATTCCTCTATACTGCAGAAAGCCTCAGGAAATAATACTTCAAAGACTTTGTTTTTTTTCTTTTTTGTCATCGAAGCAGTAGTCTGTTTTCCTAATTCCTTTCTCCAAGCCTTACAGTTAAATGCAATATTTTTTTCTCTCAAAATGCCTGTTTTTGTTTTTTTCTTTATGTTTCAATAAACAAAAACTCTGGGCAGTTTAGAAATTTCAAAGCTTTGACTAGTAATTTAACATTTATCCTACAGAAATAAAAATAAATAAAGAGGTATGAATTATGTAGAAAAATGTTTTATGCTTATTTTGTGCCAGATATAATGTAAAATGTGAACTTAAGATTTCATTTAATATGATAATGTTAAAATATTTTAGTATCATGTAAAATGAAAAATATAATGTGAAAATCAGAACGCTGCTACAATCTACTAAAAATAAAATATATTTTTCCTGTATATGCATATATCCAGAGGATGAAATGATTGCCCCAAAACTATAAAACTTGTTGCCACTGAATGATAGAATTATGGAAGGCTTTATTTTTTATTTTTTATTTCTATGGGCTTTCTAATTCTCAAAAGCACAATGTGTCAAAATGAAAATATCGTGAAATAAGTCAGTCAGAGAAAGACAAATATCATATGATCTCACTTATACGTGGATTCTAAGGAGCTGAATGGATGGGAGAAGTGGACGGAGATAGTCTCAGAAACACAGAGGAAGAACTGAGGGTTGCTAGTAGGGAGGGGGTGGGGATGAAGGAGAAGGGGAAGGGATGAGACAATACAA
>NW_017732034.1:532633-547391 GCF_001890085.2 Hipposideros armiger
AATACAGTTCCTCATGTTGTGGTGACCCCCAACCATAAAATTATTTTTGTTGCTACTCTATAACTGTAATTTTGCTACTGTTATGAATCGTAATGTAAAAATCTTTTTGCTTTCCGATGGTCTTAGGCGACCCCTGTGAAAGGGTCTTTCGACCCCTGAAGGGGTCACGACCCACAGGTTGAGAACCACTGAAACGCTCTTATTAAAGGCAGATATTGTCATATTGGTTAAAAGAGAAAAAAATCAACTATATGTTTTTTACATATGATTTAAATATAAAAGTTTAAAGGGTGTGAAAGATATATCATTTTAACACTAAACAAAGAAAAGCTAGAATGCTTGTTTTAATACTAGTCAAAGTAGACTTCAGGTACTACATTCATAAGTGGAGGTAAGAATGTTACTTGTAGTAAAATAATCATATCATGATGATAAGGGGAGCAATTCATCAAGAGGGTACAATAATCCTAAATGTTTATGGACCTAGTAATAGCTTCAAGAGATATGAAATAATAACCAAGAGAAACGTAAGGAGAAATGGACAAATCCAAAACATTTTGTGAGATTATAGTCAACACCTCATTAATTAATAGAAAAATTAGGCATAAAATCAGTAGGTACAATATAGATAACTTTGAAAATACTGTCAACCAAGTTGAATATTCAAGTTCATATGGAATACTCACCATAATAGGAGATATTTTGTGCCATCAAACAAGTCTCAATAAATTTAAAGCTATTTAAGTTATATAAATTCTGTTCTCTGACCTAAATAAAATTAAGTTAAATCAATTTGGGAAGATCTCTACAAAAATCTCATAAAATAGAAACTGATGCTCTTCTAAATAATCTATGGGAAAATTAGAAATTCAAAAGGGAGTTAAAAAGTACATTGATATCAGTGAACATGAAAATACAACATATGCAAATTTGTGAAATTCTGCTAAAGCAGTACTTATGGGAAAATCCATAGTAGTTAGCAACTCTATTAGAAAATAATAAAAGTACAAAATCAACGACCTTAGTTTCAACCAAAAAAAAAAAAACTAGAAAAATAAGAACAAATAAAATCAAAGTAAGCAGAAGGAAAATTAATAGTAAAGATCCAAACAGAAATCTTTGACATAGAAAATAAAAATGTTTGAAAATTTAATGAAATTCAAAAATGATTCTTTGAAAGAGTAAATAAAATTGATGCACCTCTAGGGAAATGGATTACAGAAGAGATGAGAGAGAGAATATATATTCCTGATTTAAAAAATGAGAGAGGTTAAATTACTGTAGAGTCTTAGATATTAAAATAATTATAAGGAATATTTTGAACAATTGTATGATAATACATTTGACAATTTAGAATTGATGCAAAAATACCTTGAAAGACACAAAGCTCACTGAAAAAAGTAGACATAACCTGAATAGCCACATTTGTGATAAAGAAAATTAGTTTGTACTTTAAAGCTTCACCAAAAAAACAATTCCAAGAATTTGTTGATAAATTCTACTGAATATTTACATAAGAAATATGACAAATTGTACATTAAATGTTCTATTAATGTAAAGATGATGGAACACTTCCCTATGTGTTTTACGAGATTAGCTTATCCTGATGCCAAAATCAGGCAAAGACTTTACAAGAGAATATGATACAGACCAGTGTCCCTCCTAAACATAGATGCAAAAATTCGAAACACAACATTACATACTTGAATTGAATAATATATGAAACATGACAAGGGGGCTTTATCCCAAGAATGTGAGGTTGGCTTAATATTAAAAATATTAACGCAATTAAACATATTACAAAACTAAAAATTATCTACCTTATGATCGTTTCTATAGATAAAGAAAAGGTTTAGAAATCCAACATCTATCTCTGATAAGAATTTTCAGTCAATTAGTAATAGAAGGGAATTTCCATGACCTGATAAAAATCCATGTTAATATCATTCTTACTAATGAAAGACTAAATAAATACTCCCTAAGTTTAGAAGCAAAGACAGAGATTCCATTCTCTCTACTTATATTCAACATTACACTAGGGAAACTATTTAGTACAATAAAGCAAGACAAAGATGAAATAAAAGTTATTCAAATTCAAAACAAAGTTTGGGAATTTCAGTCCTATTTGCAGATAACTTGATTGTCTATGTAGAAAATGTTACATATCTACAAAATAGCTAGTAGAATTAAAAAGCATATGATCTATTTATGATGTAATGTCATTTACACAGGCAATAGACATTTCAACTGAATAAAACAGAAATATTTTCAATAATATACTTCAAAAGAAAAAGAAGTATCTTTTTGGTTGAAATAATCAGGGATGGATTTATAGGCAAAAGAGGAATGAATTCAGCTTAGATCATTTGTATGTAGGGTTTGAATAACCTAAAGGGGAATGTGGGAATAAAATGTCATTGCTCTTGTTGGGAACTAACATACTAATTTATAGCTACCAGTTAAATCATAAGTTGCATAGCTTCCTTTTTATTACTCAATAAAATATAAATATCATTGATGTATAGTAAAATATAAAAAGAACTCTAATAAATCATATAGGTAAGCACTAAATCTAATAAAAGTGGTTGAAACAAAGACAAGAAGTCAAACATACAATTAAATCTATTAAGATTTTTTTATATTAAATGCTTTCATCTAGCAAAGATCTTGAACATATTTTATGAGCTGAATACTTTAGAAGCACCAGGGATGCCTTGATTTGAATTTATTGTTAAATAAACTTAGCATTGAATTTTTTTGTTGCTCTTGATGTTATATGTTATTATATCATATTTATTTTCATTTATATGCAAAATATTTTTTCAGGAATATAAAAATACAGACAATAAAATATTACATTATAGGATAATATGCTGAGGTTGGGAGTAAGGTGCTAGAGGATCACATTTTTACTTTTTTAGAAATGCTTTAAGTTCCAGTGATTGACTATGTACCCAGAAATAAATGTACCCAGAGTGCTTTTCAGTCAATCACTTTGTTTAGTTATTGGAACTTAAAGCATTTCTAGAAAAAAATTAATGTGAGGTATATAAATGTCTAATCATTATGTTGTACACCTGAAACTAATATACTTTGTGTCAAATATAATTTTAAAATAAATTTAATAAAAACACTCAGATAAATGACTCGAGGGACAGGATACAGGATTATGGCTTTCATTGAGACTATGAAAAAGAGGGGGAGGAGGGGAGACTTTGGAGAACAAAGATAAACAATTCAGTTCTGGTCCAGTTGAATTTCAGGGACTATGAACTTTTAGGTAAATACCTATATAGTAAGCCAATTAGTACAGTGGTATGAAATGCAAGGGAGAGACTTGGACTGGAGCCTTTAGGGTCACAGTTCTTCAACATACATGTTAAGTGAAATAAGGAGATAATATAAGTTTGCTCAATAAACTGTTATATTAAGAATAGAAGAGCACATGGGACAACCCAACAAAAGAAATATAAAGATGGAACACAACAGGCGGAGATGGCATCAGAGATTGAGTAAGGATGGTTAGGGAGATAGGAAGGAATGTGTCTCTTCCAAAACACTATACAAGTACAAATCATTTGTATATTAATTATATATATATATAATTGTATATTAATTGTATATTAAATTGTATATTAATTAAGATATATATTTAATATATATATATATATATATTTAATATATATTTAATAATATATATATATATTAAATAAGATATATACTTTTCACAATAAAAATATCGAATTAAATGGTTTAACTAACATTTTATATATATAATGTATGTATGTATAACTTCCATCAATATATCTATGGCACTTGATGATACGTGTAGGAATATTGAACTTTAAGAAAAGGGAATTTATTTCCAAAGGAAAAGATAAGAAAGATTTTCAAAATAAAATAAACAGTATTAGATTCAATTTAGTTTTTTGAGAGAATTGCCAAGTGTTGGATTTTGAGCAAGTCACAGTTCACTTAGGTTTTTTGAGAGATATAAATTAATATTATTTTTAATTTTTATAGTTGATAAATTATTATTGTTGCAGTGCTGCAGATTTTATTTGGAAATATGCTTTATTGAAACTGAGTTTCAAAAGAGGACTGGTTTCCCTGATCACTCCACATACTCATTTTGTCCAGCAGGGGTTTTGAAAGGATGCTCACGTGATAATTATTACCTGCTTCCTGTTGCCAGCTGCCCTATTTCAGAACATAGAATTTGTGATATCCCATGTGACATATATTTTGTTTCTCTTGTTGATAAAAATAGGAAAGGAAGAAAAAGGGAGAATAAGGGAGGGAGGAAGGAAGAGAGAGACAAAGGGGGAGGGGAGAGAGAGAGAGAGAGAGAGAGAGAGAGAGAGAGAGAGAGAGGAAGAGTGAACTGATTTAAATTAAATTTAAGGAAATAATTATTCAAAGTTTAAGTACCTATATGCTAAGTGTCAGGAAAAAGCAAATAAAACAGCCAAGCTATAAATCATTCAAATGAGGAGATTTATGATGGAAACAACAAGCCAAATTTCACTATATCTTCTCTGCTGGATGCTGCTTTATAGATATAGAATAGTTATAATAAATTGTGCAATGGAGGAATAGAAAATAGAATTCTTTTAACTTCCTAAGGATAAGCTACTGAGACTTACTTCTCTCTGGCTTCATGTACTTAGGCATGCACATCTCTTTTTATTACAGATATTTCACATTGTATTGACTGCACCTTACTTACAATATTCCAGCAAACAAATTAGACATCTGTGTATATTCAGGTGAATGTTTGTAGTCTGATTTTCATTTTAATTTGGTATATTATTGATTTGCCATACAATGAAAGGATTTCCGTATACCTAGCTGTAAGAAAACTTATTACCTAGCCATCTTTAAAGAGGCTATGCATGTTTCATATACTCATAGCTAGAAACGCCATTTGCAGTTTTGTAAATGACTAGAATATTATTTTAAATATTTTTTTCTGAAAATTTTAGAGTTCATTTTTAGGCTTATTAGATATATTCTCCCTCTCTAATTGTTGTTAAATCCATCTTATGAAATAAGTTTGCTTAAGAGACCATCTAGGATAGGCCTATACATTTTTTTTCCACAACTAATGTCATTATTTTCCACTTTCATTTACATTGATTAAAATCTTGTAAGTTTCTAGGAAATATTGTTAGAATTAAGCAAATAAATGAATGGTAAAAGAGAGAGCAGATAGGAAATAAGGTGAAAGAAGAGAGAGATAAGGTGAAAGAGGTGAAAGATAAGGAGAAGTACATACAGTAGCAAAGAGATGAAGACATAAATGAAAAGAAATATAAGGAAAAACATGATAAATTGTCTCACAGATAGGAATTTTGGTATTAAAATTTTTGGATACTTTGTGTACATTTACTACCTAAGAAACTGGAACAGATATAAAAAAGTTTAGGAAAGAAAGACAAAAGAATAACTAATTGGTAACATTTTTAAAGTTCACATCTTGGAAGTGTTTCACACAGATTTAACAATTAGTAGTTTGGTTAGCGTACTAAGATTAAAGATACCTTGAAAATTGAGCTTCTTATGAAGTGCCTTGGATCCACAAGTTATAACAGCCTTGCCACTTACTTTTCAATTTGTAGACCTTTATACTAGTTAACCAGGAATAACTATATATTTTTTTAATTAATTTGGTTCAAATTTTCCATAAAGAAAATGATTTTGTACTAATAAAGTAGAACGTAAAAGAAACTTTAAGCCAGAGGTCTTTATGCTCATCCTTAGAATAGTGGATGAAGGACAACGCATATCAAAAGCCATTATGTACTTGATGAGAATAATGCTTCCTCAGGTTTAAAAGAGGTCAGGAAAGGACATTTGCTCTACCCGTATGCATTTCAAAAGTTTGCAACAAAGACAATGGAAAGAGTTTTGGGAAATTCACCAAACTGTGATTTTCTTCCAGGGCTTGCTCATGAATATGAGGCTAGAAAGTAGGGAGGAAGCTTAATGCTAGGGCAGTGGCAGAAAGAGATAGTGTCACACAGGGGAAATGTCATATTATTCTCAATTTCAGCATGCCTGTTAAATTTAGCAAAAAGCAGAATGTTGTAGGTGGGAGAGAGGGGTGGACCCTGCACTAAGCTGTTGCATTAGGTTCACTGAAGCACATTTCACTACATTCATAGGCAATTACGTATATTGGAATTGAGAACTGGATTTTATTCACCGCTGACAGCTTACATAATTAGAAAAGACTGTGCCCAATCTTTCCATTTGATTTAGATTGTAAATAACATCCAAAACTGTGTTTTCTTTAATTATATCTACAAAAAATTTTTTTAAGTTAAAAATACAAAACTCATGGTTAATTGTAAGATTCTTCTTCACATAGCAGGACTTAGCTTTTGACCCACTGTCAGCAAAATGTACAGCAGGTGAAATGGAAAAAGCAATGGACTAAACATCAGGAGACCCAGCTTTTCATCTTGGGGCCACTAATTAGCTGTCGACCAAGAGCATCTCAGTGTCTCTGAATATGAATTTTCTCATCTGTAAAATGAGGTAGTGCTTGATCTGTAAAGCCCTTTGTAGTGCTAAAAATCTATATACATTGCATTCTCTTTTCTGGCATTGTAGATAGATTTATGCTGACCTATCCATGTGCACTTCTCCGTTCTTTTGTGAGTAATGTTATGCTCCAGTAATCTTGACTGGCAATATTTATAGGTATAGTCTGTGTGACAGAGGGTCTCAAAGCGATTCATTCAAGAATCAAAATCCCCACCACTGCCAATTAGCAAAGGCTCCAATCAATGAAATACCCTGGTGATACTGTGATGCCAGTCATTACTTGAGGATGTGTTTCCATGGATGTCTGTTTGACTAAGAATGAACTGCACACACAGTGAAATAATCAGTTAAAATTTCAATAACAATTGGACAACATATATTCTCTTGAGAGCAAAATTATGGCTTATATTGCTTCAACTGCATCGTTATGATAGAGATAGAAAAGATAGAAAAAGATCAGTGAATTAAGGAGATTATAAATCAGCACCCATGAAGGTGAGTGCTTCTGTGCGCTAAATCAAAGTCCATAAATATGCTTAGATTTGAATAGCCCTACCTAATAAACAATAGCTGAGAAAGAGAGAAATAAAAATGTATATATAATTACATATACATATATTATTTATAATGTATATGTAATTATATATAATGTGTATATTATATATGAGTATATGTTTATATGTATGAAATGTTTATATATGTAATATCTATATATAATGTGTGTATATATATTTCACCCATTTATTTAAGGAGCATTGATTAGGAGAACAAAGTCATGAATTTGAAACCAATATGAACTTTATTCTTTTACATAGTTACAAACTTTATTACTGGTCCCTCAAAAGCTCTTTTTTCAAAGGCTTTTTGTTTTAAAGAAAGATTCTATGGCAGAATGTGGATAAAACAACAATAAGCTTACATGTCCTTTATGAATAATAATAAAGTAATAATGGGTCAGTAATAGCACAGAGTTCAAATTTACATGTACGAATACAAAAGACTGAGCAGGCTGTATGGTCTGTCAGTCCTTCACAACCCATAGTCTGAGGACCAACCAAAGCAAATTGTTCTCCCCTTTTTTCTCCATTTATTTTCTGCTACTCTCCTAGAATCTCTGTAATATCATTTAAAGCATTTACCACTCTGAAATACAATTTGTCTTGAAAAATACTGTTCTAGCCCAACCCTGGTACAGATAAATTCATAGAGTTCTAGAGAATTAAAGTGACTTTCTGGAATCAAACCATTATATAGTAGCATAGTTGGAACATAGGTCTCATGACTTCAAATGTAGCAATTATATTTTAGCCTTCAGACTTTCATCTTTTAGCTTGTTTGTAGACCAAAATTAAGACTAATTATTTTCAATTTGGTTTTCTTTTGGTATTCAAAATCTTTAGTTTATTTAGGAAGTTAAAACTCATGCAATTTTTATGAAAATTAGGTTCTGGCTTAGGAGATGAAATTTGCCAAGTGAGAAAGGAGAAGCTAGCATATAGAAGCAGATCCAATAGTTTAGAAACCTTCACTGGACAGATGTGGAGGAAACACTAAATGGCAGGCAGGCACAGGTGTAACTATCCATCTTAGGCCAAGTGCTGAAGGTAGCATCTTGACCTAGGATCACATGAGAAAAAAGTCTCCATATAATTACCTGTTCATACTTCCAAGAGAATGCTCTCAGGGTTTTTCAAGGAAGGAGCAGCACAGTCGCTAGTAAACTTCACAAAAGTAAATGACAATTAGTGTGCCTTCCCCTTCCCCAGGCCTAATGTACAGAACCAATGAATGGAGACACAGAGGTGTGCCTATAAGGAAGTAGGTAAATGGACAATAGAAGTTCTAAATTTCCAGCAGGGCATGTCTATGTAAAGTTCACAATTTGAAGAGACAGAGGGAAGCCTGATATTAGAAGGTTTTAAATGAAATAGTTAAATTAACAAAACCAATGAAATAGATTTGATTCCCCCACACACACAAAAAATCTTATAACAATCAACCAACCAAACAAACAAACAACCCGGACTAGGTAACTCTCAAGAATCCTTTCACATTGGCCTTTGACCAATTTAGCACAATCTAGAGTCTGTCCTAGTGCCACCTCACCCGCCCCATGTTTGTTTCCAAACATTTTGGAGTATACAGAGTCAACCGACATAAAATACATTTAACTAGATTCTTAAACTAAAATGTCTGCCTTTTGTAGTATAGCAACATGAAACTAAATATAATTAAAAACTTGCATTTCGAGCATATAGCCAACACTAAGTATCTGATAATATAACGGAGGGGGTGCTGCCAAAAAAATGTATACACGTGGACATTTTGGTCAACGTTGCTCAAGCAGCATTTCGCCATAATCAGAAGTGTCTGGATGCTGATGGTAACCACTTTGGGCATCTCTTATAATTGCAGAAGTCAAACATGACTTGTATTCTCTTTTCTTATCGGTATATATTATTACAATTTTAATACAGTTTTTCTTTCCTAAAATGTGTATGCATTTTTTTCAGCTCCCTCTGTATACTTCAAAATTGGTAACACTTTAATTTGAAATAATCTTACATAAAAGTTACAAGAGGTAAATTCAAGATAATGAACCTGATACATCTGTCTTCACACTGGGGACATTATTATCAACATGGCTGGAATATCCACAGTCTGATGACTTGAAAGATATGTGCCAAATTTTGCCTCTGTGACTCTCATTTTTCTTTTAAACCAAATCTGTTTATAAAGGGACAGTTCTCAGCATGACATATTATATGTCTGTTGGATTGTCTCCATGTTCAGCCTCTGAGTTGATTCATGTTTTAGTCCTGTGGAGAGAGAAGGCTGTAAGTAAAAATTGAAAGATCTGTTTTCTAAACCCCCTTCGTAAGACACAGGATAAACAACTGCTCTGTTTGGTACTTAGCTGACAGACTATAATAGTAGGAAAGAGAAATTTCTCCTGACATTCCCCAAAACCAACTCTGTTGATGGGTGACAGCTTGCAGAATTGTCACAAGATTATACAATGGGACACTGGGATCTGGCAGGAGGCGGTGGTGCAGCCATGTAAGCTGTGGTAGCCATCCAAATATCTTAGTTGAGCCTGACATTTTCAGTGATGACAGACCAGAATTCTTCATGAGTAGGTGTAAAAAATGTTTTGGCATCCCTGGAACTACTTTGAGAGTATTGTGTTGAGGATAAAGATGAACAATGTGGAGCAGCAGCCTCTAAAAGTAGGTTATTACGGGTAATATAATACCATTTTATTCACTGACTGTTAAAGACTAGGGAACACTGATTTTCAAATACAGTAAAACCTTGGATTTTGAGTAACTTGGTTTGCGAGTGTTCTGCAAGACGAGCAAACATTTCTATTAGGTTGGTGCAAAAGTAATAGCATTTCCTGCCATTCCTCATAATGGCAGAAATCGCTATTACTTTTGCACCAACCTAATAATACATTTTAACTTGGTAAATGAGCAATGTCTTGCAATATGAGTAGTTTGTTTCTGGAACAAATTATGCTCACAAACCAAGGTATTACTGTAATTCAATTTTTAAAGGAAAGCTTTACATCTTCCTGTATTAAACACTCAACTCACATGACATCTTACTATTTTTACTCTTATGTGACAGCATGTTCTGCAGCACCACGCTTTACCTCAAGTCCTGGAGAACTCATCTATTGTTGAGCAGTTCATCAGAGCATGACAGTGTAAAGGCTTATGTGAGATCTAGGGGGACAGTTTGAAATGGAACACCCTGGATATTCTGGTCTTTAAGGCTATGAAACTAATCTCCCAGAGCCGTGGCCCTAAAAGGGTCACACATGCCTTCCTGGAACTGCTCACTAGGGGACCAAGTATTCCAGCCAATATCATTTGCTGGGAGAAATAGGCACTTCTAATTTTTGCACAAGGTCACATTCCTGGGACTGCATACATAGTGGACAATATTTACTAAATCCAGTAACTATCTGAAATTTTTAAATTGTTCTAAAAGGGACTACTCATACTATTAAGTGTTGATGACTGGAAGAAGATCACCATTCATGATACTAGTAATACTTTTTTATCTTTTTAATTTGAGTGTTATACCCAAAGAATTATTATTAAATGTCATTTAACTTGCCCTCAAAATTATACATCTTAAAGATCCTGTGTAAAACATACAATGCCTACAGGAAACTGCACACTAGTAACTAGTAGAATACTGTAGTTTTTCTATGTACTTGCATGGCCTCAAAGCCTAAATTTAGGATTAACAGGATTCATTTGTATTTATACCAAAACCTGTTCATGCCAATTGAACTTGTTATAGCACTTAATTAATCATGCAAACTAATGAACTTATAAGGAGAAAAATAGAGCTTTTTATATAAAAATGTTTTGAATGTCATAAAAGATGTGATAAAAATGAGTTGCTAAGAAAAGCTAATGAATGAGCATAACTGTAAAAAAAATTGAATGGAAAAAGGTATTCTATATTCCATTTGTTTCATAAAATAAGTATGAATTTATTTTTTAGACATTGCTTCTTGAAATCATGGATTTCAATTCTGGAAATTACGTGTTTTTGTAAGAAAGATAATAATAGAATTCTCTAGAAAATTACATTCTAAATCAAGATTATATCCTTACACAGCTAGGTTGGTTAATGAATGTCAACTTACGTATTTTAAATATAAATAAAAATGTCATGTATTTTTATAAGAAGCTAGCTAAACCTCTAAATAATTTTTATGCTAAGGCTTGTGCAATCTGATCTTATCTGAGGATTTTCATGCTGTTACTGTTTGTTTGTTTGTTTGTTTGTTTGTTTGTTTGTTTCACATTCAATAATATAGATAAAAATAGGAAGATATCCCAGTGTATACTGAGAAAAAAAATCTCTTTATATTAAAATCATGAACTTTCTTATTTTTTAAACTAAAAACGCTGATGATCAATTGCAAAGAGCATGAAAATGTTTAGACTCATTATGGAAATTATTAAATAAGCAGATGATGCATTCCCAGTATACTATCCTATTTGATTATCTTTTTCAGTATGTGTAAGATGATTTTGAAAGAAGACAATAGATGGCTGCATCATTATGTAGATCTAAGCATAAAGAAATAATGCTTACTAAAAAGTAACTGGAAAAGTCAGTGGTGTAGTAAATGAAAAACACAACAAAAGAACAGAGCAAATGCCTGTTTTAAGATTCAGTAGTCTCTTTTGAGATTCAGGAATAAATAATTATTATAATGAGGTGGAAACATTTTAGCATCATATAATAAAATTGAAACCAAATTTAGATATATGTAGTTTTTAATACACACTGCTTTACAAAATGATACTGGCTGTGACATCCTCTTCTACCTTCCATTTTCTTGGAAAGCTTACACATATAGGTGTCCTATAGTAAAGAAAAAAAATAGTGTATGATCTTCCCATTCAGCTATTTTATGTTCCAGTGCATGATGAGAAACTCATCTGGAAAGATCTAGAATGAGTGCCCTATAAACCATCCTACAAGTCTATGGATAATGAAATGACAAAGTACTTAGTAATTGCTAAACAGAAGTTGGACGACGAATCCCTCTCAACAATTTTGTTATGGATTTTTAACTCCCTGAAACATTTGGTTTGGGTTTAGCAGCACAAAACACACTACAGAATATCTTATCTCTTGTGTCTGAAACCACTGTGGGCACACTGTCAGGTTTTGGTTGACTGATGCTTAAGTTGTAATTCAGTTTGAGCCTGGCTTTTGAAGGAAAGTTGGGACAGGGAACAAGATGGTGATAAAGAGGCTCCTGGAAAGGTAAATGACTAGTACACCACCGAGGATGAAAAAGGCTTTGTAAATAACTTCTCAAGCAAAACCTTCACGCAAGAAACAAAACAGTAATCTCCACAATCATACCATGTTACATTTTCTTTTCACAGTGGATAAATAACTTCTGTTAAGTAAATGTTCTAAAAGAACACTTTATAATACAGTTTTCAAATTATTGCCTATGTGTCTGAAGAGAACAGATAAAATTGAGAAATTGTATCAATTTAACATTGACCTATTCCCTTTTTCTATTTTACAAATAATTTTATTTGGCAAACGGTATATTATAAATATTAGGGAAATTTTACAAAAATTACTTTTATACATTGTGAAATAAGAAGACATAGATACTCTGGTTCCTCACACACACAAGCCTCCCAAAACCTTTAAAGATAGGGGTGCTTTGGCAAATCATATGTTCTAACATTGAGTATTTGACCCCAGTTCCTGATAATTTCTTGCATGATAGGAGTGCCTAACACCAAACTCCTAAATCCCTTGTAATTTCCTGGGCGATAGAAACGTCTTTGTTGTAATGAGTTGACTCTTGGTGGGCTCCTGGGTGGGGACTGGTCACCAGAAAGACAAAACCATGATTAGAAGCTTGGGACTTTCAGCCCAACCCCACCCACCCACCCTGATTCTGCAGAGAGAGGAAAGGAGTTGGAAATAGAGTTAATAAGTGATTATACCAATGTGAGGAAGCCTCCATAAAAATCCCAGTAGTGCCAGATTTGGGGCACTGCCAGGTTAGTGAGTACATACATGTACTGGGAAGGTAGTGCACCCCAACTCCATAGGAATAGAAGCTTTTGCTCGGGGCCCCTCCAGACCTCTCCCTCTGCATGTCGTCACTTGGCTGTTGATCTGTCTTCTTTATCATATACTCTATTAGATCGTAAACTGGTAAACATAAATGAGTGTGTCCCTGGGTTCTGTGAGCCATTCTAGCAAATGATTGAACCTAAGAAGAGGATCATGAGAACCCCAATTTATAGCCGGTAGATCAGAAGTGCAGTTGACAACCTGGGGCTTCGGATTAATAATAATGTTTCTTATTATTTCAGAATGTGTAAATGTAATTCTTGTGATGTGCCCTAATATTTATAATATCATATTGTTTGGCAAAGATAATTGAAGGGAAATAGATAAAATGTTAAATTGGTAAAAATGAGGCACTATTGTGGGACTAGGCCCTTAACATATGGAATCACATGCTAATTCCATGTAGATAGTGTCAAAATTGAACTGAAATACAGGACACCCAGATGGTGTCCCAGAAAATTGCTGAGTATGTGTGTGTGTGTGTAGGGGGAACACACGTTTGGTTCCCAGTGACAAAGATTCTTTGCTTGACCAAACTTTAGACAGGCTCCTGAACCATCTCCTATGCCTATCTGTGTACATCCTTGTAAAATCCCACTTTAGCAAGAACCTTGCTAAGTCAGTTTAACCAGAAGCCTCTAAACTTGATATTAATCAGCCTTGCTATCTCATCAGGTTCCCCATCCTACACCATTCCCCAGGCCTGGCTTCAGCAAGAATCCCCTTAGTTTAGTTCAGCCAGAATCCCCCTTACTCTTGACCAGTAAATGGCCCCCACCTTGCTCCTTGGTTTTAACTTCCCACTTCCCCAGACTGCATTTGGTGTTGAGCCTAATCTCTGACCCACTGTAAAATCCCACTGCAGTGGCCTTTGTACATATATCACAGTGGTCCTGAATAGCATCTGAAGTACCATCTTTATTTCACAGGAGTCATTGAATAATGTTTTCTTTAATATCAGAAGTGTCAGCAGTGAAGTGTCCTGTGTAAGTAGTAAAGGAGAAACACACGAGTGTTTTTTTTATTCCCTTTATACACTTTCATAGGTGACTCAAGTTTTAATTAAAATGAATTAAATGTTTTTTATTCAGATTTGTTCTGTGAGTTGGAAACTGTACCAACATGACAGAATTCTCTATTAGAAGAGTTAGTATATCTGCTTCAGTAAAACCCAAGTATTCACAAAGGTTTAAAACACTTAGGAAACATCATTGAAGAAAATGTTTATGTAGTCCACAATTAGTGGATATGAAAAAGTGAAGTAGCAAAGTTCCAGGCTATTACAGCTGGGTTGTTGGTAGGGTGAATGCCTTACAGTGCCATTAAACAACTGACATAGAGTCAATTACTTCTGCCCAGTGGGGAAGACTTTTTTTCTCAGGTAATGTCTAAGCTATTTTCTTTCCACAACTCTTAACTCAGGTCCCTCCTACTACTGCCTCAGAGCTGAATAGACAGGATGTAGAGCAGAGATTTAACACACACACACACACACACACACACACACACACACACACACACAAACACACACAAATTCATTCCTGCATATTCAGGAGATGTT
>NW_017732034.1:548403-582367 GCF_001890085.2 Hipposideros armiger
AGCCCAGCTCCAGGTTGAGCTGTTGTTCAACATCTTAGCTGTGGAGGGCAGTGTCACTGGCCCTCATATGTGGGATCCAAACCGGGGCCCTCTGGTGTCCCAAGCCAGTTCTTAACCATCGCGTCACTCGGCCAGCCCAAAAGGTGTTCAATCTTATCACTAATCAGAAAAGTGAGGTGGAAGAAGAAACATGTTTAGATACAAATGTATATCCATTAAAGTTAACAATAATTTAAAAGGAAGCAAACAATACCTAGCAAGTGTTGGAAAGGGTTTGAAGAAATGGGAACTCTCACAGCCTGCTGGGAAGAAGTAAATTGCTACAACCACTGTGCAATGTGTTAGAGATTATCTAAGATACTTTGAAACGTTTTTAATATGTAAATAGCTTACAGTTCTAGATATATCATCTACATAAATGTTTACAAATATGTAGTAGAAAAGATTATGGGGATGTTTATTGGATCACTGTTTGTAAAGAAGAAAACTGAAAACAACAAAAACAAAAAAGTCCATCCGTGGCATATAGATATATAAAAAGTGGTTTATTGTAATAATAAAGTGAATTATAAGCCAGCAATTAAAGTGAGTAAATGAAATCCCTCTATATCAATATAGATATAAATACCTACAGATAGATGAAACAGTAGTAATTATGTAATAAAAATAATTTATATAACCTTAAATACCAATCTTCAAAAATATTCCACATAATTAAGTACATTAATAATATTTTTGGAAAGGGAGAGATTGAAATGGGCCAATGAGAGTAATGGAGGGAATTTCTATTTTTTCCTATTCATTAAAATTTCTGAAGCTAATATAATACATATTTATATTCACTAACTGTGGCTGTTTACATGATTAGTGGATTATGCTCTTTATATTTTTTATTTCAAAATTAAAATATTTAAAATTATTATGTTTAGATTAAATAATATAATTTGTTGAAGAATGATGGGAATCTGAATAAAGTAAAAGGGAAGACATTTTCAGATATTCAGATTCACAGAAGAAAGTTTGTGTAGTAACGGGAATTTGCTCAACCCCTCACACTCTGTGATACTTGATGAAACAGGAAGTATTCATAAAGGCATGTCTGCTGCATACTGAAATAGAAAAGGTGTCTCAAAGAAAAGTTCTTTCATGATTTATTTTTTAATTAATTCATTTGTTTATTTTGGTATTATAAACTGAACCAGCAGCCCATTTTCACAGAATACCATTTTTACTTGAAAAGCCAATTTATGAACAAACTATTATTATTCAGATTTGGGCAAATGGTCAACAATCTTTCAAAAATGAAAAGCAAGTGAGCCTGTTTAAACAAGGAAAACAATAGATACTTTTGTTGAATTTTTTTCCCACCAATAGTAGCTTAACAGCTTTCCTATACTTGCATATTTGTCTGACAAAATAAGTGACGTTATTCACACATGTGATTTTTTTTTACATATGAAGTTGTCTCGATCTCTTGAATATCTGTGTAACCCAATAAACCAGTCTTTTGCAAATGACTAATAAATGATGATACAAAATTATGAATGTGTAAAAAACTCATAATTGGCAACTTAATTTTCATATAATAGAGTGAAAAATTCATTGATATGGTTCTAGATTTTACATTCCACTAACATTTAAGAAAATACCTCTTGTCAAGTTTTGCTATAGTATCAAAGAATAGCTATAATTATTTGAAAAGCTTGTAAAAATCTTGTAACTTTTCCAATTTCACATAATTCAACCGAACAACACATCACAATAGATTGAATGCAGAAGGAAATATAAGCATACATAGCTGTCTTCTTTTAAGCCAGAAATTAAAGAAATTTGCAACACTGTAAATCAACAACAATCTTCTCACCAATGTTATTGTTTTAAATAAATTATTTTTTCATGAAAAGGATGTTATTTATGCTGATGTGCAATGGGTTTCTTATTATTTTAAATAAAATAATAAATATTTTAAACTTTAAAAAAAAGAAGCATGATCTAGTGCATACAGAAACAGCTATTATGTTGTAGAAAACTAATGTCACCTCAAAAACTATTAAACATGCACATATACATTTTCAATTAGACAAATAATGTCCTATATAGTTTTACAATCCACCTTCTCAATCCACTAATGAACAGAACAGTTCTTTTATGCTGTTAACTGTTAATTATTAGAAATAGTTGTTTAATCATACCTACACATTTTAAATCTTTTAATATGGAAAATAGTTATAAAGTTACTAAAAAGACATTTTAATCAATTTTGCTAAGATTTTAAACATTAATATTAAAAATGATTGCAATAAGTATATACATGTAATAAGTATCTATGCTGATATTTAATCAGACTATTCAACTGTCCTATTCAACTTCTATAATAGAATTTTTGTTAATTATTTCAATCCAGGGAAAGATTTGGAATTGTCTGAAACATAGCATAAATGTTGTTGAGTTATTTCATAACACAGTTGCAATATGAAGGGTATAATTCCAGTTTCAGGATATACTTACATACAATTTCTAAGGTTTAGTATTGTGAATTAAGACAAATTTTGATGGATTATGTTATATTTGTCTTGATAGAAAAAGAAAAGATTTTCTGTTGTTCTCTTCTTGGCACAAGACACTGTCAGTAAATCAATGAAATTAATTTATTTATAACACATTACTCTTTGAATAATAAGCAGTGAACAACATCATTGACTCTTTTCCCCATCTTTTTAACTTTTTAAAGTTACTTATTATCTTTTCAAAGTGACAAAAGCAAAAAAGTTACAGAAATAAAATTGTTTATTCTATTACATTGTTGGTCAGCTCACAACCTAGTGATTTTGGTATGTAAGTGTAGAAAGAGCAGAATTATAGGAAATCAAAGTTGTAGTTAAGGATAGATATAGAATATATTTCAGGAAATGTACTAGACAAGGCAGGATTCAAAACTATTGTGAGATGACATCAATATCAAGGCTAATAATTTATTTATAGGGTGTGGGAAATCACCTCTTTAAACCCTTTCTATTTGTGTGAACTCTTCTTTTTCCACTTCAAGTTCCTTTGAACATCCTCATTTTCTATACTGGTTTTATTATTTTCTCATTTTCTGAGGATCAACTGCAGTATTTTAGGACACTGTAAAATGTTTTTTTGTGCGTGTTTGTACAAAAGATATGACAATGAATTTAGATACCCACATTTTGTCTGAAAAGAAGATGATAAAAATTTACTTTTAAATTTAATTGAAATTGAGATGTTTGTATCAAATTGGAAAAAAGATACTTGTTTTATTGACCATAGGCTCACTGAAATGCTAAGGATGAAATAGCTGTATTGATCTTTCCCTCTTCATCTTTTCTCATCTTTCTTCCCATTTCGCCATTTTAATATTTAGTACCATTTATACATTACCAAGGTAGAAAATGTTATAAAACAAACACATGCAATTTTTATCATTTTTTTCTGGTAACCGATTTACATGGGGACTGGGATAGAATGAGTACCTTTTGTTATTATTATTATTTAATTAAGAGATGAGTGATACTTTGTTTATTGGTATAAGTTCCTGGATAAGTCGATGAAGTTCCACAGTCTGTCTGTCACACACATAGGGCTCTTTGTAAAACAAAACACCACAACTTGCCTAAAGTAGAAATTGTTGCTCATGAGATATGTATATATATATCATGATCCAATCCTATTATTCTACCTGTAACTGGTTCCAACTTGGGCATTAATTTGCTAGGGCCACGAAGTAAAAGAAGAGAGATCATAGATTTTCCTCTATGCAGTAAGGGCACTGTAGATTGAATGGAGACAAACCTGCACAATTGAATCCTCTTGCCTGGAAAGTATAAATGGTATGTGAACACCAACAACAAAATATCTGAGTCTTTGCTTCCCCAACTGATACTAACCAACTCATCAGATTCCTATGAGATCTGGAGTGCTTGATGGTGTTAGCATACAGTCCACAGTGTCTGATAGAAAAGCACTATCTCATATTCTTTTATGTACTTCTATAGAACACATTAACTGAAGGGAATCTGTGTTTTGTTTTTGTTTTTGATTTTTTTTTTTTGGTGACAAGTTTTAAAAGCCAGACTAATGATTATGGGTTACTGGAAATAGAGATCCCTTCCCATTCTCAGTTTTATAAACATATACCTGCTATTTAATGTTTTATAGAATAGACATCTCCTTTCTCTGTATTAGTTGGAAATACTTTGATCAATTAAGGCAGGAGAAAAGTTCCATAAGAAGGTTGTCTTTTGCAAATCTGTTGTTTTTATTATTATTGTTAAGGTGGTATTGTGGAGCTTTGGAGTCAAAGCGATTTTAGTTTGAATCCCACGTCTTTACTAGTAGTGAGATCCAAAGAAATTTATGCAATGATTCTAACAATTGGTTTCATATTAGAAAAAAATAATAATACCAGGTCACAGATATAATATACTTAAAGCACTTAGCAGTTCCTGAAATACAGTAAGTTTCTAAAAAAATGGTGGTAATTATTGCTATTCAAAGAAAGGCTGAAAATAAGCAGAAGATAGACTATCACTGCGGATACTGAAAATGGGAATCATAAGAAAAGAAGGACAAGTAGGATAGGAAAATTGACATTCAGAGAGAAAATTAAATTGATATAATCCAAATATGTTAAATCTGTGCTGAATACATTCCCTCCAACTATCAAGGTATCACTGTTAATGAAAACCACCCTCCTGGGGGCAGCAAATCAGTTACCTACACTCGCAGCACTGGTGCTCCTTCGCAATGCTTTCTAAGTAGTCAGAAATAAATGATTGCTTTTTGTATTTTCTGTATTACAAAAAAGATTAGAAATTACTATTTTATGTATCATAAAGAACGATGTCAAAATGAAATACTCTTATATCAAGAAGCCACAATAAGAAAGAGAACATACCATACATTTGTCTTGTTGCAGTGATAGAGCTGGACCCACGCTGAACCATCCCTGCCCTTTGTTCCCTGTCCCCCTTGGTTTTCTAACTTATTTAGTCAGGAATTTAGAGCAAGCGATTAGAAACTTTAATAGCAGTTTAACAGAGCATATAATGCCCGTTGGATCTAATAAAATTGGCTCATATTCTTATATCTTTGTTTTTATTTTACTTTTATAGTGATCTTTTTTTTTTTAAAGGTTTTTTATTGGGGGATTGGGGGATGGGAACAGTGCTGGGGAATTGGGGGAAGAGGAACAGACAAGTTGCTGTCGTTTTGTTCTTCAGTCTAGTTGTGGAGGATGTTGCTTCACTGGCCCAAGTTGGCACCATCATTGCACTCTTCCCAGGTGAGGCACATCAGTCACCGGCTCCTGGACGGCCGCTCACTTCGGCTGCTGGCTGCTCAAGCTGGCTGCTGGCTACATACAGTAGACCATGGCAACCCACTGCCACAGGGCTGCAGCCTACGCCATCGCCGGTGACTCACGGCAGCCCAGCTCCAGGTTGAGCTGTTGTTCAGCATCTTAGTTGTGGAGGGCAGTGTCACTGGCCCTCATATGTGGGTTCCGAACCGGGGCCCTCTGGCGTCTCAAGCCAGTTCTTAACCATCACGCCACTCGGCCGGCCCTATAGTGATCTATTTTTTAAAATATCAGAGTACAATGGTTTGATTTTTTTTTAAATCTGATCTTTACTCAGATAGTTTGTAAAGAACTGAAATATAGCCCTGTTACTCAAAGTACAACATTCAGACTAGCAGTTTTGGCATCACCGGTGAGTTTGTTAGAAATGCAGAATCTCAGGCCCATCCCACATCTGTGAAATCCAGGTCTGTACTTTAATAATAGCTCCAGGTAATTAGTGAGTGCATGAAGTTTTTAGCAGCTAATTGAGATATATTGACATATGATAAGCAGCACATACTTAAATTGTGTGATTTGCTATGTTTTTACATAAGTACACAAAGTGAAACCATCACCATAATGAACATAATGAATATCTCCATATCCCCAAAAGTTTCCTTATGACACTTTGTGATTACTCTATGCTTCTACTCACCTCCTATGGCCATTTCTATGTGAGCACTGCTGTGATTTCTATTACTCTTATTTTTTTCATGTTACTAGAATTTTATAAAAGGGGATCATGCACTGTGCATTTTCTTTTGTCTGGCTTTGTTTACTCAACATAATTATTTTGTGATTCATCCAAAGTGTTACATATATTGATAGTGAGTTTGTTTTTATTGCTTAGTGGTATTGTATCATATGGCTATACCACAATTTATTTCCCTGTTGATGAACATTTGGTTTGTTTCCAGTTTTTTAGCTATTATAGAGTTGGTGTGAACATTTATGTACAAGCCTTTGTTTGGACAAATGCATTATTTTCCTCTTCCATATATACATAGGAGTGGCATGTCTCCATCATCGGTATATGCTTAACTTGTTAGGAAGTATCAAATTATAGTTGTACCATTTTATATTCCCACCAATGGTGTATTTGAGTCTCAGTAACGTCACATCCTTTTTAGCATTTGGCTTGATCAGTCTTTACTTTCAGACTCTCACAGTTGTGTTGTGTTATTCTCTTGTGTTGTTTATTTGTATTTCTCTAATAGTGTCGTAGAGATTCTTTTTTGCTAATTAGAATCTGTATATCTCCTTTGGTCAGATGCCTGTTAAAAATTTTTGCCCATTTTTGCTTGGTTATTTGCTTTAATTTATTGTGTTTTGAAACTTTAAATATTCGTTTTTTTACTTTTTCATAAATATTCTTGATAAAAGTACTTTTTCCAGCTATATTATTTATAAGTATTTTCTCACACTCTTTGATTTACATTGTAATTCTCTTAACAGCAACTTTACCATGATTTTCTTTTATGTATTGTGCTTTTATTGGTATATTATATTTTCCTAACTCAGGTCACAATGATATGTTCATATTTTTTACTAAAAGTTTTATAGTATAAGTTCTTAAATTTAGGACTCAAATCCATTTTAAATTAATTTATACATATAATGTGAGATTATAGTTTTTGTTTATATATATATATATATATATATATATATATATATATATATTTATTTACACACACACACACACACACACACACACACACACACAGTTGTTCCAGCATCATTTGCTGAAAAGTCTAGGATTTGCTTCTAATCTTTCCACCTTTGATATAAATTTAGTGTCCAAATAAGTGTGAGCCTAGTTCTGTAACCTCTATTTTATTCTCTCGGTCTATTTATTTATTTTGATGCCAGTACCACACTTTCTTGGTAACTGTAGCTTAATAATAAGTCTTGAAACGAGGTAGTGTTAGTCATTTAATTTGCTCTTCTACAAAGTTATTTTGATTATTCTAGATTTTTTGTATATTCACATGAATTTTACAATCAAGTTGTCAAATTCTAACTAACTAACTAAATAAATAAAAATACCCAAATTTTTAGATCATTTTGGGAAAATTGACGAATTAACTATATTGAGTGTTCCAATCCATGAACCTGGTTTGTCTCTCAACTTATTTAATTTTCCTCCACCTTCTCTCGGCAATATTTTATACTGTTCAGTGTAAATGTCTTCCATATTTTAGTTATGATTTATCCCTAAGTATTTTACATTTTGGATATGTCTTAAAAATGCAATAATTTATTAATTTCCAACTGTTTGATATAAGTAGGAAACATACAAGTGATATATTTTTTGTATATGAATATTATATCCTGCAACCTTGATAAACATGCTGCTGGGTTCTACTAATATTTCGGTAGATTTTGTCATTTTTCTGTATAGATGATCATGCTGTCTGGTAATAAAGCAGTTTTAGTTCTTTTTTCTTCCAATCTCGTTGCGTTTAATTTTGTTTTCTTATTGTTTAAATTGAAACCTCCAGTAAAAAGTGTTGAATTGGTAAGAGCAAGCACCTTTGTTTTGTTGTTGATCTTGGAGGAAAGCATTCAGCATTTCACTATTAAATATAATGTTAGCTCTAGGTTTTTCATAGATGCCATTTTTCAGGTAAAATAACTTTTTTTCTATTTTTTTCCTGAGAGTTTTTAAAGCTCATCCTTATCAATATCTACCAAGAGCATTACATGGTCTTTCTTTAAACTTTGATAATTTGCTGAATTACACTGATTGATTTTTTAATGGTAAACCACTCTTTGGTTGTTAATATGAAGCTCACTTGGTCTTAGTATAAAGCTCAGTTTAAATTTGATGGCTTACATTTTGATTAGAATTTTTACATTTTTTTTCATGAAAGATATTGGTCTGTTTTCTTTCTTTCTTTCTTTCTTTCTTTCTTTCTTTCTTTCTTTTTTTCTTCTTCCTTATAATGACTGTCGAGCTTTGGTATTGGAATAATGGTGGACTCAGAAAATGTGTTAGGAAGTATACTCCCTTTTTAAAATTTCTTTAGAAGAGATTGTGCAGAAGGTATTTATTTATTCATTAAATGTTTGATAGAGTTCACCAGTGAAGCTATATAATCCTGGATACACACACACACACACACACACACACACACACACACACACACAGGATTTAAGGGACCTCAGATAACTAAAATAATGAATGAAGAAAGGTCATTGATCTCAATTTACATCTTTAAAAAATTTTTTTTAAAAGAAGAGTAAGTGAACTAGTGGCAAGGAAAAGAAAGGAAATAATAAAGGTCAAAGCAGAAATTAATAAAATAGAAAACCAAAAACAATTAAGAAAAACTTATACAATTAAATTTGGCTCTTTAAATATAGCAAAAATGTTTTGAACCATCTTGTACATGTGGATATTCATTTTTCTCGACATCATTTGTTGAAAAGGCCACCCTGTCCCTTTGAATGTTCTTGGCACACTTGTCAACAGTCATTTGCCCATATATGTGAGGGCTTCTTTTGATTCTCCATTCTGTTCCTTGGTGTATATGTCTATCCTGCTGCCAACACCACACTGTTTTGATTACTTTAACTTAGTGGTAAGTTTTGAAATCAGGAAGTGTGAGTATTCTAACTTCGTTCTTCTTTTTTGAGATTCTTTTGGTTATCCTGGGTCCCTTAGGATTCTATATTAATTTTAGGATTTATTTTTGTCATTTCTGCAAAATTATTATGAATTACTCAAAAGTACACAATAAACAAATTAAATTTCTTGAATGAATTTTTTGGACATTGAAACTGCAGCCACACTTCAAATGAATCATGAAGTAAAGAAGAAAGATGTCTACACATGTTAGATTTATAGTACAACAGATGGGCTATTGAGAAATAAAAAAATACTTTAGTTGATAAATTGTAATAAAATGTATTTTCCTCTCTTGTTGATATGCTCTGTGAATATGACAATTTGAAAGTCTGTGAAATGAGAGAAAAAAATAAGTGAGAGATGAATTCATAAAATTTATGTTGACTTAAAGCACTTTAAAATGTAGACACTTCCCTTTTGTTAGCCAAATCAAATTTTATTTGATACATTTGAGCAAATAAATATACAGAGCTCAGCATACCCTAGCAATCATCAACATTGCTGGTACATATCATATAATTTCCACTGTTCCTATATTTCTCTGTCATTGAGTATTGTAATTACAATACTGGAAGTTAATTTCTGCAAAGTTATTCTTTATCCCCTGCTTTGCAGTGCAGCTGAAAATATGTTGATACATTGAAAAGTGCTCACTGGAAAATGAATACAATCCAGCTTGCTTATTTTTAAAAGCAAATAAAATATTTCTTCAGTAGTATGATTTCAACCTGTGTGTGTTAGCTCATACTGATTATACAAGAGGGTTCCTTTTTTTCACTATCAAAGTAAAAAAGAATGATTAAGCAAACTAAAAATTAAGAACAGGAAAGCATAAAGTTTAGTATGTACGTGAACTTTAATCTGTTCCTTCCATTAATAGTTCTGTATATAAATTTATAATTTTAATAGAAATTTGTAAAATAATTTTCTTGAGACTAGTTTCTGTGACTTGAAAACACATTTGTGTTTGTTCCTATTGTGAAAACTCATATGTTGAAGATATACCAAAGAGTAGTTTTGTTAATTTCAAAATTCAAGCAGGTATGCAATTAAACCATTTTAGACAGATGAATTGTCAGTAAGTATTTAATAGTTATTCTTTCCCCATGTTTTTGAAATTTAGTATCTACCAGAAAAAGTAAATGATGTGGTTGGACTATTATATCAAATCCTCCCTTCCAATTGTCTCTGTACTATTCTGTGACACTGCCTTTTTGTATCTTTTACAGAGCTAATATACTCCAGCAACCACAATTTGCTGCCTTATTGCAGGGAAGGCAAAATGGGTGAAATTGAGACATTTTGCCACTATTAACATTAATATATTTTATTTTAATACAAAATATACTAACTAATTTCCCTGAAAATGCACTTAAATAATTATAAATTATATGTAAATTGTAAGGTCGGTTTTTGTGATGTAGCTATTTCAAAATGTCTGTTTTTGAGGTTAACAAAAACAGATTACCAATAGATCAGATTGTTAAAGATGGCTTACAAATAATTTCATAAGAAAAACAAAGAAAATTAACATTTTGAAGAAGTTGTGTGTGTGTGTGTGTGTGTGTGTGTGTGTGTGTGTAGTGACATAGCATTGCATTTTCTAGGTTGTCGTTTTTCTTTAATTTTAAAACTCTTCTAAAAAAAAGAAAATGAAGTATTTTGTATTCAATCCAAAACTTGAATTTTGATATTTTTATAAAAACAGCACATTAACCTTGATTCATATGTATCTTCATGTCATATTTAAAGTTGACCAAAAAAATGCTATAATTTTAAAGTCTCTCCTCAAGATCCTTCAATATTTGTAAATGTATCTTCCATTTACAGGGTATAATTCGTCTGAAGGCAACAGTAAGCATAATACTATATACAGTCTTTCTCATATCTACATTTTAAAGAGAAGAGTCCAACTCATTACTGTGGGTTGTGAATGAGATGCTTTCAATTTCCAAGCATTTTACTAATATTACACAGTACTTAGATTGAGAGTTTTATTTATGTTTATTTTAGTAGGTTGCCATTGATTTTATTTATTGTCTTTTCAACATTAAATATTATAGCATTAAATATGCCATTTCAATTTTAGAGTTGAAATGCCTAAATCTTTATCTCTCCTTCTGTTTTTAATATGCTATGATTCTAAGCTAAGCTTTATACATAAAGTCTGAATACTTGCCTCAGTTGATTCTTGAAATATTCCAAGCCAATGAAAAAGCCACACTGAAGTAACTGAAAGACAATTTCTTCCGCTGAATCAATTTACTACAAAAATGTTTTCTGTGATAAGAATAAATCATTCTTAAAATAACCATAGTTAATCAACATATTTGAGTAAATAAAGAACCGTTCCATTTATTCTTTCAAAGTTTGAATCAAAGTTAAATGTCTTCTGAAATACTAGGCATTCCGCCAGAACTCTTTGGGAAATGTCTTCTGCAGTTAGTATCACACTCAAATGACCACTTTCTTATATAGCCCTTTAAACTTTCCTCTTAAAAATAATGATATTAGCTTAGTCGATGAATATCTACCTGTCCTTGTGATCATTCTGAGCTCTCTGAAAAAAAAAATGCACTGGTTTTCAGATGTTACCGAGTATGTCTGCGGTACAGTTTCACATTAATTGCTTTAGACCATTTTATAACTTCTATGTAGAAACATGTATATGAAAAAGAAATCATATGTCTAATTAAGCAGTCCACACCAAGGCTGTCTGCCAGGTGCAAATTAGCCTTAAGGGAGTTTATAAAGAGATATCGTTTGAGGAATATTTGTGTCCACATACTCACTAATCAGGGAATTGTTTAGCAAAATTCTGGCACGATTCCTTTACCAAGAGCAAGCAGCTTGCTGCTTTGCTTGTTTGTTTGCTTTTCGAGGCTGTTAACAACTAAGTGGGTGTATGTATTCATAGTTTGGCCCGGAGGAGTAATTCTAATCAAACAATTTCAGAGAGATAATCAAGGGCAATGGTGCATATCTACTGTGAAAGGAAATTTCAAGCCAGTAGGAACTTTCTAAACACTCCGTCATGAGAATTAGGCCACCTGAAAGGTAGTGGATTTGAATGTAGTTTCCATTTTCTTCCAGACCCAAAACGGGGCTGTTATAAATCTTGGAAGATTTGATGGTATTCTACCCAATAATCTAAAAGGAACTAGAAAGCCTGATACATATCTCTACTTCTTTATTGATAGCCTGATATTGGTATGTTCAGTTTTACCATTTAGAAATTTCTCCCTCCCACACACTAAATTATCCTCTGCCACTCACCCCACTGCTGGGCATGTTTTCAAGGAGAAATAATCATAAGAAGGATAGAAGAAAACTAGCAACTTAATGTGGAATGAATTGGTCTTTTCACACAAAGCATTAAGAGTAGCATTGGTGACCTGGGCAGGAAAAGGGGGCAAACATAGTAAATTGCAATCTTGAATTTAAAGTAAATTATATAAAAACTGAATTAAAACTACCTCTTTTAAAACTTCTCTCCAAGCACTCTTCACAAATGAATGATGACACCCATTCGTGAGCAATTATTTTAAAAACAGATTGTAAAATGGATTTTAATATGAACCAAAAAGCTTTTAAATCTCTTAGCATTTACCTCACTCTTATATAATTAAAACATTCTATCTTTATTGAGTGTTGACTGGTTGATAGAAAGCATTAAAAGTGCCATGTTAATCCTACTTTGATTAATTCAAATAAATTTTACTGCTAATTTTATATTTACAAAAGTTTAAGAGCGTATGCTAAAAGAAAGATATAAATATTAAGATTTAATAGAGTAATACATGTTTATATGAATTTAAATTACTTAAAATATAATAGTCCACATTTATATAAAATGTATTTTTACACAATTTAGTGACTATAAATTGAAAGTCAATTTAAATTGTAAATTGTTTTGAGGTGTATTTATTTTTAATTTTGGAAAGAATTTCTTGGGTAATACTGAGAAGCAAGTAATGTGTTATAAACAATCATATTAACTATCATTTATTTATTTATTTATTTATTTATTTATTTATTTATTTATTTATTTATTTATGTACTTATTTATTTATTTATATTATTTATTTATTTTTTAGCTGAGCAATCCTGCTACCTATTGGCAGCTTAGCGGTTTGAGCTCGAACTGCTGTTGCTCAGAGCTCAAACTCTTGAGCGAGCTCTTAACCAACTGAGCCATGCGGCCAGCCATATCATTTATTTTTAATGAGTGAAACACTTTTAAAAAGATAGAAGATAAAGGTGACCTAATTAATATATTGATAAGTGTTCTTTAGTTTTCTACTCTCTTTTACTTTTTTAATCATATGTTGACCTACTTTCTATTTCATTTGTTTTGGGAGTTACTGTAAATATAACTGAAACTTTAGACACCTTTACAATTAGAGACCTCTGTTATACTAGCCAGTCTAATACTTATGAGCTGTCTGCTTTTTGGACTAACTGATCCATACTACTCATATATCACCTCCCTATTTATGTTACATAAGACATGCAAAGAACCAAATATTCAGAATAAGAGGTCTCATTAATTCTAACAGTTCTGTGTGGAGTTTGCAAGGCTTCTTGCGTATCATATCACCAGCTAAAAGAGATAATTGTTCTTCCTCTCTGACTGGGTGCCTTTTATTACATTTCTTGCCTAATGGCTCTGGCCGGGACTTCCAGTACTATATTGACTAGAAGTAGCAGAATAGAAGAGCATCCTTACCATTTTTCTGGTCTTAAAGAAAATGTTGTCAGATTTGTATCACTGAGTATGATGTGAGTTAGCTATGGGCTTTTCATCTGTAAACTTTATTATGTTGAGATAAATTCATTCTATATATAGCAAATGTAGTAAAGTTTGGGGATATAAAGTCAACAACAAAAATCAATGGCATTTCTATATACTAACACCAAGCTATCTGAAAAAAAATTAAGTAAAAATATTCTCATTTACAATAGCATAAAAAAGAATGAAATTCTTAGAATTAAACTTAACCAAAAAGGCAAAAGGCTTGTACACTGAAAACTGGAAAACCCGGATGGCAGAAATTAGACACAAATAAATGAAAATACATTCCATATTTATGGATTGAAAGATTTAATAGTGTTAAAATGTCCACAGAACCCAAATAAATCTACAGATTCAGTTCAATCCCTAATAAAATCCCAATGACACTTTTTTTACAGAAACAGAAAAAAATTTCCTAAAATTAATATGAAACCACAAAAGACTGTAGACAGCCAAAGCATACTTGAGATAGAAGAGGCATCACACTTTCTGATTTTGAAATATAATACAAAGCTATACTGATAAAAATATATATAATTTTGACATAAACACAAATATGTACACCAATGGAACAGAATAGAGAGCCCAGAAAATAACCATATAGATACAGTCAACTAATTTTTTACAGGAGGCATCAAAGATCAATGGAGAAAGGCTGGTCTCTCTAACAAATGATGGTCCACACGCAGAAGAATGAAGCTGGACCCTTATCTTACACCATATACCAAAAAAAAAAAAAATCAAAAATCAACTCAAAATGGATGAAAGATTTAAATGTAAAAATTTAAACTGTAAAACTCCTGGAAAAACAACAAAGGGGAAAGGTTTCTTGACATAGGTATTAGCAGTGGTTTCTAGAATATTACACCAAAGCACAAGCAACAAAAACAAAAATAGACAAGTGGGGCTATGACAAACTAAAAAGCTTTAAACAGCAAATAAAAGAACCAACCAAGTGAAAATGTAATCTATGGAGTGGAAAAAAAATTGCAAACCATATATCTGATCAGGTTTTAATATCTAAAATATATAAAGAGGGCATACAAGTCAATAACAACAACAATAAAACCAAATAACCTGACTTAAAAATGGGCAAATAAATTGAATAGACATTTCTCTAAAGAAGACACACAAATGTTTAAGAGGTAAACAGGCATACAAAGAGATGCTTAACATCACTAATCATCCAGGGAATTAAAATCAAAACCACAATAAGAAATCATGTCACACTGTTAGATGGTTACTAAAACACACATACACACAATGTTGGTGAGGATGTAGAGAATTTAGAATCCTTGTACACAGTTTGTGGGTATGTAAATTGGCCTAGCTTCTGTGGAAAACAGTATGGACACTTCTCAAAAAAACTAAAAATGAAACTACAATGTGATTCAGCATACTACATCTGATTATATATCCAAAATAATTGAAATTATGATCTCGAAGAGATATCTGCACTCCCACGTTCAATGCAGCATTATTCCCAATAACCAAGATGTAAAAAATAACCTAAATGTTCACAGAGAGATAAATGAATAAAGAAAATGGGGTATATACATATAATAGAATATTACTCGGCCTTAAAAAAAATAATAAATAAAGAGGAAAATACTTCCATATATGAAAGCTGGATGACTCTGGAGGGCATTACACTAAGTGAGATAAGCCAGCCACAGAAGGACAGCTACTTTATACTTCAATTTACGGGGTATCTAAACTATAGAAACAGAAAATAGAATAGTGATTGCCAGGCGATGGAGGCAGGGGAGGGCTCACTGTTCAATGGGTTAAGTTCAGATGGATAAATCCTAGAGATTGGCTGTACAGCATCGTGCCTGTAGTTAGCAATACTGTATTGTGCAATTAAACATTGTATTTGTTTATTGTTTTTAGCTGAGTCATCCTGCCACCTGTTGGCAGCTCAGCGGCAGCTCAGCTCAGGCTGAGAATTGAACTGCTGTTGCTCAGAGCTCACTCTTGAGTAAGCTCTTAACCAACTGAGCCAGTCGGCCAGCCCTAAAAAAATTGTTTAGGATAGTACTCAGATTGTGTTCCTACAACAATTTGAAAAAAAAAAAAAAGTATCTTAATAAATGTTTTCTTTCCTATGGATTAAATACATAAGCCAGTAGTCCTCTACAGCTACCATTTTGACTTAATTATTGTATTCAATAAGACTATATTGAAAAAATATGCTTAGCATTAATTTGTTAACACTATGTTATTATATCTGACTGTTATCTAAACCTATCACAGAATTTCTCTATTTGGGTGACTGGTGGCAGTGTCATCAGCAGTGCTGATAAATTTGGAAATTCTCTTAATATTATCTCTCATATTTGTCAACTTATAATTTATTCAGATTGCTCTTTGCTTCAAAACATCCTTTGAGTTTCCATCTTCCTATTTTTTTCCTCATTGCTAATTTCATCTCCTGGATGAGTCTTTGTTATAATATGTAACATAATATAATACCCACTGCATATATAGGCAAATGTATTTCTTGCTGCACTCTCCTAACCATGGCAACGGTTTTGTGTCTACCTGCAGCTCCCTGTTGCATCCATTTGCTGTCATTGTACCTTTTCCAATATTCAAACTCTCCAAAGTATCCTGGTCTCCTTCATTTAATCTAGCAAGATCAGCTTTTCACAAAAATGTGTTCCAGAGGATGTTATCTCTAGAGTTTGTAATTGGTAATACATGCAAGTAGGCCAGCAGGTACATATATTTATAAATATATAAAATGGACAAGTTATTTTTTTAGTTTATTGCAAAGACATTAATATGCTAATACACATTATAAAAATTGAAATAGAAAGAAAGGTAGCAAGCAAGTTGTTCTTCTCCAAATTACTTTACTATGGAAATACTTTAACTGTCCTCATCTGAGGCCTAAGAATTTGGGAATAGCTGATTTCAATCTATCAGCCTGAATCTAGGCTCCTTTAGAAATTACACATGCAGTTCCATAATATTTGGATTTATAATCTCTCTGTCCTTCTATATGTGCATGTGTGCATACATATGTGTGTGAGTGTGCATGCTAGAGAAATCAAACATTCCTGCCAACAAGACACTTTCATACCAATATGGAAGAAAGAGAAAACACAATTTATTACTGGATTAGCATTAACAGATTTATTTTCATGTAAATTAGCATGAAAGTGACTGCAAAGTTAAGACAAAAATGTCACACATTTCATAAAAAGAAACAGGGGAAAGAACAATAACTTCCTTATCTTTAACGAACAAAAGGGATTCCCCTTATTGACAATGTTCTGTAAGTTTCCTAAAGCACGCTTGAGCTAATTCAAAGGTTTGTTTTATAATCTAGTTGAGATAACCTCTGGATTGTCTAGGTATTCCCTGGAGATATCTCTTCATTATGAAAACTGGAGACTAAGCTTATCTCTAGAGATATTTACATTTATTCCAAAAGTTAGAATAAAAACTCAGAGTTTCTATGTCTCCAAGGAAACATTCTAAAAATGGGGGAGGGGGGATAATTTGTTTGCCATTTATAAACAGAGAAAATAATTTTCGCATATTTTTACAGTATTTTCTATTATTCCATAGTTTGTATTATTCAGCAAACTATTCCTTTATTTATTTTTTTATTCTTGCCTTATTCTACTGACTCATTTCTGTGACTTCTTTATTGAGCAATGCTTTTTCACACAATATAGCGCTCTGTAGGGTGAGTCCTTGATAAATATTGTCCAATAACTCACATAGCAAAATAAATCCTATGAAAGCTCTAGAGTAAAAAATTTCTCCAAAAACCTGTAAGCATAATATAAACAGTAACTTACTGCCACATTAATAGTGAGATACTATTGAGTTGTTGGAAAAGTCATGACGCATTTTTGCAATGAAAAACATAGAAAAAAATCATCATGAGTTTTCCGCCAACCCAATATATTTCTCATGTTAGATTATTATATAAGTGTCACTAGGTTTGTAAAGAAGAATTATTCAACAAAATGGTGTAATTACACCACATATTCTATATTAAAATTCCACATTGCACTATCATTGCTAAGTCTCTTAGAGTGAAGGAAATTATTCAACAAAATATGCATTAAACAATCTGTAAGACATTATATTGGGCTAAAGAACACTAAATAATGTCCATGTTTCATATGCTAAATGATCTGCTCTTTATAATTTCATTAATATTAGCATGCATTCATTGTAAATACATTTAATTTGCTGATGATACAAACTTGAAGAAGCATTGGACCAAAAAATAATTACCGTAGCTAGTGAAATTTAAAAGAACTGTGATCTTGTCTGCTGTGTAACTGACTATTGACACAAGATATTACAAATGCTAGAAACTTGTCAATATAAATGCTGCTAGCACATCCATTAAATTGGAGGTACTTTTACATTTTGAGAAAAAAAAATGGATTGGAGGCAACTCAATTTTCAGGCAGTGAAGAGAAAAGAAAAATTGAGGGACCTTTTGTATACAACAATTACAGGAATCTAATTCCTCTTTTGTTTGGAGTCACAAGGTGACTAAGTTGACTGAAAAGTTGTCATGTATTTAAAAATAATGCAAATGTTATTTATCCAGAAGTATAACAACAACAAATTACAGAAAGCAATTAGTATCCCAACACTTTAAGGTTGATCCCAAATTGTAAAGCTATTATCAGATTCGTCTACTCTACATCTGTATTACTGTTGTAAGAATTAATATCTGGGTTGGAATTCTTTGGTACCAAGGCTCTATGAAATTACGAAGGATAATGGAACATTAACAGTGGTCAAGTCTGATGCTTCATGTTAGTATATTTGGATAAAGTGACATACAAGTGGCTGCATGTAAAAATATCCCAAGAAGAAAGTCACTATAACTGTTCACAAACACTAAGCATTTTTTTTATGTTTTTACTGCCATTAATTAACACTAAATAAGATTATTTCCCCAAAGTATTCATATTTATGAATTAATCTGATTACATCCATTGTTTATACTATTTTGTTAAAAATCATGATATATAAATATTTGGCACTTTTATACCTCCTTTTATTCTTTGGGTCGTATATTAGTTAACAAAATCATTCAAATTTGTTTTTCCCCCTGAAAACTGTCAGAAAGTGAAGAGTCTGATTTCTAATGATATTGGGAGCATGACCCAATTTACATTGCTTTTGACCTTTTCTGTAGGTTTTCAATGAAAAAAAGAAAAAAAAAAGGTATGAAGAATATTATCAAACTGACAGAAAAAAAAATTCCCTTGAAGGATTCCACTTTAAAATGGCATAAACTAAGCATAACAGGATATGTGAATAGTTGATTTCTTCTGCAGCAAATATAATTCGAGTGCTAATTGTATATCAGGCCCTTGCTAGATGGTGTGGATATGAAAATAAAGTACAAAGTGCAATTTTTGTTTTCAATGCAAGCAAGCACAATTGGGGATATGAGTGAGAAATAAACCTATAAAACAGATTGTTACTATTCAACATGCTAAGTGATGTTGAATAAAATGCTAGGTGTAGTTATGAATAAAATGCTAAGAAAAATACCTCGGGAAACTAAGCACCCATGAGGAAGGTGAGAAAGGAGCTCTAGTGGAAGTGATATTAGTAAAAAGCTGTGAAAGATAAGATTCCCCAGACAGAAAAAGAGTACTGAGGGAAAAAAATAATTCCAGGAAGAGAGAATAGAGTTACACACAAAAGCACAGTCTCTCAGACGCAGTACAGAAATATAAATTGATTTTTTTAAAAGAGTCTTAGGAGTACTAGAGATGTGGGCCTCTTAGAGGGCTCAGGTCTTAATCACTAAGAGATTTCCAAATGTGCAGGCAGTTTGAACCAGAGTGTTGATGATGACAGCCTCTAGGATGGATTTTTTAAAGCACAGGGATTTTAGTGAATCAAACTTTGTATTTCTATCCATCTCCTCAGACCAACAAAGATCTCATCTACTGAACTGCGATGTTCTGGGGGACACTTGTTGTTTTTTGTTTTTTTAAGATTTTATTGGAGAATTGGGGGAAGGGGAACAGAGAAGTTGCTGTTGTTTTTGTTCTTCAGTCTAGCTGTGGAGGACATTGCTTCACTGGCCATGTTGGTATTATCATTGCGTTCTTCCCAGGTGAGGCAGATCAGTCACTGGCCTCCTCTGGATGGTCACTCACGGCGGCTCTTGGCAGCTCACACTGGCTGCCGGCCGCTCACGCTGGCTACTGGCCACACATGGTAGCTTATGGCAGCCCACTGCAGCAGGGGCTGCAGCCTACGCCGTCACCGGCGACTCATGGCAGCCCAGCTCCAGGTCAAGCTGTTGTTCACCATCTTAGCTCTAGAGGGCAGTGTCACTGGCCCTCATGTGGGATCCGAACTGGGGCCCTGCTGCTCAGAGCTGGCGTCCCAAGCCAGCTCTTAACCAACGCGCCACTCAGCCGGCCCTGGGGGACACTTTTTTAATTTTATTTTATCCATTACTTATTAGGGAGTGCTCATTGCTTAAGAGCAAATGGTGGTCTTGACTTAATTTGTTCTTTCTTTTGAGTCAGGGATTCAGCATAGGTAACATTATATTGAAGAATTAAAAAAATAAAGGATTAAAAAGTTGCAGTCAATGAGAAAGTTTTAGTTTTAACTCTATTAAAATTAGTAAAAGCTCCCAATTCTCAAACATGTGAGTACCAAAGGAATCCAGGAGTCTGATATTGAAAGTGAATTTTGAACTACAGTATATTATAATTGAATAAAAGAGATTTGGCTTGTAACTAAATTATGTAAGGTTTTTTTTTTTGTTTCGTGGTTTTTTGTTTTGTTTTTTTTTCTCGCTGGGATATTCTGTGGCTTCCAAGAAACCCTGGTTATAAAAACCAGTATCTATGATTGTTTCTGATAAGAACATTGGGCATGCTTCATAAAATGTATACCTAAAATAACCTAGGTTATCTCTTGAATTTCACAATACACATAAAAATTTAATATCCGTGATATGCATTACTCCTCCATTAAAGGACACAGGTGTGAATGACTATAGTGGAGCACTTGGAGCATAATTTTAAAAATGTGATAATTAAAACACCAACATTTTAGACACAATTTGCATTAAAATTATAGTTGCATTGAGTTACCTAAAAAAAGAACATAAGTAAAAATTTGATGATGATTGCAGTCATCATATTAAAATGTATTTTGTCTCTTTACAAAAAATTACAAATACATTTAAAAATAGAGCATGACATCTCAAGAAAATGAGTTTTCAACATCATCCTCCTTAATGAAAAAGAAAGAAGAAAAAAGCAATTACAAAAACAACTACTAGGCTTCTCCTTGACTAACTTGCTGAATAAATGATATAGAAAGGTATTACATAGTTCAAAATGAATAATGCTTCTTAACTAATTAAACATATTTAAAATGAATGTACAATCAGTGTAAACATGGTATTATTAGTATGGTGAATTCACATAATTTTCTCTTTTGAAAAATAGCACTTATTAATACAGTATGTAATGCATATCTTTTAAAATTTCAAGTTAATTTTTATTAAAATTGTTTATTTGACTTAGTGATATTGCTTATATTATTTTTTAAAATAACGAATTTATAATAAACACAAAATGAGTGGTGTGGGTATGGAATATATACAACCAAAAATGGAAAATGTAAGATGGGAATACTTGTTCAATCTAATCTTCTAGGCTTCATCTTAATCAAATACTCTCTATGAGATGAATTATAAGCACTCCACTCTTCATTCTTTATGATAGTCGAACAGTTCAAAGGCAAACTGTATAAATGAAAAAAATTAGCTTAGTAAATCTTGAATCTAAAACAGTTAACAAATAAAATTTGTCTTTTGGTTTTCAACTTCCTCCTTTCAAACAAAATCTTATGTCTGGCCTACAAAACAAAAAATCTAAATTTCATTTTCAGAAACATAAAGAGTTATTCAATGCCCTTTAAAGAACTGACATCTCTATATGAATGAAATGTTTAAGTCAAATGTATAAATAATTAAACAAATTAAAAACTGAAATGTTAATGCTGAATCTTCACCAAAGAACTTTTTTTTTTTTTTGAGAAGTACATTTTTTGTTAGGCATTTTCCTAAACCATCTCATTTAAACCTCCCAACAACCCTACGGGGTACTGTTGCCAGAGAACAGGTTACTGGTCTCATCACAGGAAAGAATTCAAGAATGCACCTAATAAGCCAAGCAAGCAGTAGATGTACTGAAAAAAAGGAAATAGCACAGTCTCAAAATGGCATGAGAACAGGAAGGCCCAGGAGAAGAGCAAGAGTACTGAACAACAAAGGAGGTTTTTATTTTATTAAAACGAGGGCACGAAATATTCAAGATTTAGGGGTGGCGTTGCAGGTGTTCCCAGGAGGGTCCTCGATGACCACTCCTTCCTGTCAGGAGGTGGGATCCCCTTGGTCCTTATTTGGCCCTTGTCGGAAATGTCAAGGCTTCACAGAGGGTGGAGATTTTTCCCTGCCCACAATGTTTATTATATTACCATCTGTTACAGTTAGCTGAAATTCACCTTGAGGGACAAGATGGCGTCCTGAGTCACCAAAATTTAGTTCTGGCCTGTCCGGTAGCTGCACCTTAAGAATGATCTCATCTCCTCCTTCCTTTCCTCCCCACTCTCTCCCCGCAGTCTTATTCTTTCCGCCTACGGTAATAGTACATGTTATTATTCATTCTACTTTAAAATCAGAAATTAAAACTTTTAGACATTAGATGAAATGCCAAGGACAAATGGATTTATAAATGGTGAAGATATGGGATCGAAAGCAGTTTGTTTTTCCTTTTTTTTTTGTCATTTTAAGCACCAACTTGGCCTTGCAAAAAAAAAAAAAGGAAGAAAGAAAGAAAAAAAGAAAATCATCTCACCCTAGGGAACAATTTTGGACTAAGTACAAATCATTACATTAGAATTTTAAAAACTGCGCATTTTTCTGGAGGATGGACTTTTTATTGTTGTGTGGAAGACTCCCATAAATCATTTATATTTGAAATGCTGATTTAACATCATAATCACTTTTCTGCCCCCAAGAAACTTCTTCACAAATAAGTTAATTCATCTTTGTTTAGTTATGTTTTTATAGGATAAATGGCTGCTTTTATTTGACAAATTAAGCACCTCAGAATTTATTATTGGGTCTTGGTTTTTAATGGTGTGATTTCATTGCAGTTCTCTCAGTGCTCACATAAAAGATAAATAGTTTTGAGGTTTGAAGTAAGGTTGAAAAGTTAAGAGTGGTTGATATGATCAAGTAAGACATTTAGTAAATAAATATGATTCTTAAAGTGAGCAAATATCTTTTTAAAGTTTTCTTTATAAAAGTAATTTTTAATATATAAATCTAGTTGGGAATCACAATTAGTTTTTACATATTATGTAATATAATACTGTCTCTATTTCAACTATCTTAAAATACTACTTATGTTTTTAAAATGATAAAAATTATCTGTGAACTAAATTTATCAAGAAATAAATAAGGATGTCAATTTTTATGTAAATAGGCCAAAATGGCAAAAAATTACTGCATATAAAATTAACCTAATGTAGCTTAAATGCATATGATGAATTAAATAGATATCTCATTAAGCATCATGAGTTGAAGACACATTTAATTAAACCTGTGCTTGGAAACATACCTAGACTAAGAAGTGAGTGAGGTTACTGACTATGAATTCATGGAATGCAATTCCCCTAGTAGAGCCCCTGTGTCCTCCACCAATGTTAAATGGTTAAATAAACTTAGTAAATACTGTAAATAAAACTTCCTCCATGATGACCATGACACTATAAACATATTAGTGATTTGGAAATCCTCAAAAAATATCAATAGTAATAAACCATTCATGTAATTGATAAGAATTTGTTGTGTGCTAAGATGATGTGTTGAAATGAATAGCTTAAATAGGTTTTCTCATACTGTGCACATAATCTTCAGGAGAAATTTGCTGTTATTCTTATTTTCAAAGAGAAAAAACTAAACCTATGGTAATTAAAGTCAGTGTTATCTGGGAAAGTAAGCATATATTATCTCTAAATGCTTAACTTGAAGAAGAAATTTACGTACATTTTTTATAATAGCAGTAAACATTTTGACTAATAACTTCGCACTGATTAGAAACTATTGAGTACACATAAACCTGACAGTGTTCAAAAAACACCAACAAGGAGTCATTCTAGGTTAGTGCTCCTTCCAAAACAAGAAAAAAAAAAAGGATTCAACAAATTGATTTGGAAGTGTTATGCAAACATTGCTTTGATCATGCAAGCTCAGAATTTTATTTCAGATGATTTAGAATGATAAATTCTTATGGATAGTCCAAATTATAGTACAAATAAATATGGCAAACACCATTTTCTCATCTTTAGAGTATAAATCATATTGGCAAATGATGGTCTTCTTCATTAATATTATTGTTTTAATTAATTGTACAAATATTTTGATACTTCCTTCATGATGGCTATTATTTTTCTTCTTTCCCATTTTCCTTGCAGGTTTTCTAGTTATAATCCATATTGTAATGGCAATGATATATATCCCATTTATAGGCTGTTTTTGTCTTTTTTTTCAATCCACACTTTTTGTAGATTAAAGTTATAAAAGGAATACGTCTTGAGTAGATATCTTCCATTGTAGCTGTGTTCAGAATGTTCACACTTTTTAGAACTAGGAACTCTAGGGGTCATGTTTACTGATAGTTCTTTTTTCTTTTTCTTTTTTTATTTGAGGGAGAGGAAGAGATGATTTTAGTGAACAGATAATGACACAGGAAAATATTGTTGATCCAAAACTGGATTAAAGTACACCCTACTCATTCAATGTGATCTTTCTTTTATCCTATGTTTATTCCAACTTTAGAATTTATCTATCCTACCTTGTCACCAATTACATTGTAATAGTTCTGGAAGGGAAAGGAAAATGGCCTCAATAAATATATAAAATGCATACAATTAGCAACTATAACATATCTATATTTATTAATATAGAATTTGCAAATAATTAGTGAAAGCAACTGGTTTGTCACATATGAAGGTATGGTGATGTTACTTTCAATGTATACATGGGAGCATATTAAGTGTCTCAAAAGAGATTTTAAGTAGTCAATTCAAAAAATGTTTTATATCTCATATGAGGTATGCAGGACTTTAAAATGATTTCCAAGTGAATATTGGAATATATAAGAAATGAAATCATATCTATAATTTTTCTTTTACACTCATTGCATTTATTTTATAAATAAAACTTTATGTTAATTATTATGCAGATAAGAAGAGATGTCACCAAAGAAATCTCTTTGATATATTTAATTTGATGCATATAAAATATTCTTTTAGATGCATCTTCAGAGTTACTTCTTCATTAAAATAACTTCTAATATATTACATTTATGTATCTCTCTATAATATCATAGTCATCAAAATATTTGTTAGTTTGAATTACATTATATCTTTGGAAAATTATTTTACGTACTGAAATTAATTCTTAGAAAATACTTGAAGAATTAACTTTAAAGTAGAGAAAGATACCTATGCTTTCATGGAGAAGAATCGTAACTAAAGTTGCTCTGGCCACATTAATATACAAGAAATAGGCAGGTGTCTCTTCACACATTTATGGGAATATTCTGCAATTTATACCAAAAATTAAATCTTAAACAGCTTTCACAAAAGCGATGTAACAAATGACTAATATGCATATGAAAGATGTTCAATATCATTAGTCATCAGGGAAATACAAATGAAAACAATATTAAGATACTACATATTATCCACCGGATGACCAAAATAAAATTTTCTGTAATAGTAAGCATTGGCAAAGACATAAAATAAATAAATAAATAAATAAATCAGACATTAATTATGGAGTCTAAATTGTTATAACCACTTTGAATAACTAGTAGTATGTATATCATATGACCCAGCAAAAGCAATTCTAGTATACCAATACAAACATGCACATATGTGCATAGAAAGCTATTTGCAAGGATATTGATAACTAGCACTATTTGTATTAGTTCTTAAGTGTAGATTACCTACATTCCAGTTACCAGCTTAATAAATAAAATAATCACAGTATAGTCATACATTGCTATATAACAATGAAGACAAACATTCTAGAATTATATACAAGAATATAAATGTAACTAGTAAAAATAATGTTGAACAAAGAAAACCAAGCAGAAAGAATACATATTGTATAATTTCATTTATACAAGGATGAGAAGGGTATCAAGGGTGCCACTAGTTCTACTTCTCAGAGTGTTGGCTACATGCATATGCTGTTTGTGAAAATATTGCAAACTGTACCATTATGATTTGCATATTTGCTGGTATGTTATTCTTCGGTAAAAATTTGATATCTCAATATATGTTTACACACATATAAATATATATTTCTACATATAATACTCACACATATGTTTATATAGGATCTATAGATTATCAGATATTTGAAGCTAGCTACTTACATGAAACAGAGAAAAAAGATACATCAAAAGTCAGAATGAAAGAGAGAACACAGAGGAAGAAGAACTAAAGAACGAGTAGAAGAAAATTTTGTCTAGCAATATTATAGATATAATTAATATCCTCTGAGAGATAAAAATAACATAAATTGAAACAAAAATCAGTAAAAGCACTGACATTAAATTTGAGGAAATCCTCCAGAAAATAAAATCAAAAGATAAAGAGAGAACATAACAAAGGAGCATATATAGATATGTAAGTGATTACACCAAGGAAATCAAAATCCAAATAATATAAGTTCCATTCAAACAGAAAATAAACATAGAGAGAAATGAAATTAAAAAAGTAGTGATACTAAAAAATTCCCAAAACTGAAATACAAAACTTATATGACTCATTGAATGCCCAGTAGAGTCACCAGGTTGGGGATGGAGATGTGAACCCTAGTATACTGATATACGGAACTACAGCTGCCAGAGTACAATAAGCAAATGAACATTAACAAATAACTTAAATACAATTGAAAGGTAGAATAAAAGTTATTTTCAGACACAAAAAGTCTCTGATAGCTGGAAATGTGTGTGTTCTGCAAAAATGACAAATATGCAATAAAAGAGGAATAAATGGTTTCCAGCAATGGAAACAGACCTGCAGATAATTTAGATAAAGGGAAAGATCAGGAAAACGGCTGGAAGCAGGCTTAGAAATGATACACACCAGATTGGAAGAGAAAGACTTGGGTTCTAAGAGGACTGCCCATAGGTTAAAAAAAAGAAAGTAAAATAAAGGAAGAAACTGCTATATTTTGTTATATATTTGGATGCCTTAAAATAAAAATTACCATTTGTTAGAGTTGTGCGGATGAATTACTACTGTATAAAATAAGTAAAAAGTGAGATAATACCTTAAAGACAAACATAGAGTTGAGCTCAAGAAAAAATATACATCATATGCCTAGTTGTGAATATCATTTGTAGAGTCATAAACATGTGATCATTTTCTAGTAATTGTACAAATTATTATGGCACCTAATACTTTAGAAACTTCTGGAAGAAATGAGGGTAAAAGAGTTAAGTCATTATTCTCTATGATAGGAAGTAATAGATAGCTAAATCAGAAAATAAAGACCCAAGAGTATAAACAATTTTTTAAAGTAATATGTTAGTAAATAAAAAAACAGCTAAGAAAAAAAATCTATATTGTGAATGTGTAGGGTATGCAATTGCTTTTTTGTTCTAGAATAAGTATTAAGAAGTGTCTGATTTTTAAAATTGAACACTAGTATTATTTTAATAAAAATAATTATTTTTTTAAAAAGATGATGGAAGAAGCATTAAAGATAAAAATTGAGAAGATAGCTACAAAGAGAGATGGAGGTTGTCAATCTTTAAAAATGTTTTCAAGCATATAATTTAAACATAAAGTCTCCAAATCTGACTTAAACAAGGAATAGTGGTATTTACTTTATGCAGATTGCAAATTTGTGGAAATGCTTAACTATGTTCCTGAAAGAAAGTATAGGATGAATTTCCTCAAAGTAATGAATGTCTTTGCATAATTAAATTGGTTTCAAATTTGAAAAACACTTTTTATATATTTTTAATATGACCTGAATATAAGAAATATAACATGAGGGTATATTTTTTAACATAACTATGGTTTTATTTTCTGTATCTGATAAAATTAAGAGTTTCACACTCATTAGTATTATTTTACTAATAATGTAATATAATACAATATAATATAAATATAGTAAAACCTTGGATTGTGAGTAACATGGTTTGCCAATTTTCCACAAGATGAACAAACATTTCTAATACATTTTAAGGTGATAAACAAGTGATGTCTTGCAATACGAGTAGTTTGTTTCTGGAATGAATTATGCTCACAAACCAAGGTATTACTGTGTACATATATATCCATTATTGTAATGACTAATATTAGTTTGCTACTAATGTAATACATATATTTTTCTGATCACTTTTCACCTTTTACTAAAAAAAGCACTCTGAAGGATGAATCGAACATCTGCAAATTATTATCAATGATCAAAGGAATAAAGAATAATCATATCAAGAGAGATTTCTTCTTTCCTATTATATCCCCACCCTACCCCCCCAAAAAATCTAACATTCTAAGACATGATATTCAATTACGGTAACTATTTAAAATTTACCATGAAACAAACTGGTCATGTACTTGAGTTAAAGCTGCAACAAACAAAGAAAAGCTTCACATGATACATCATCTCATGGGCAAAAAGTATTTGTTTTGCTTGGAAACTAGATCAATAGAAACCGTAATTAAAAGGGTTTCTAAGGGTATGTATAGTCATGTCATCATGAAATATGAGGGAACTGTCACCCTTTCTCTCTGTTAAGGGTTCATTGGGTTGTAGCCCATGAATCTCAGTATTTTTGCTTCATGATACCCTACAATTTTATTTGCATTTTATTATTAATTATTATTATTATTTTACTTCATAGCTTTTTATTTTGAAAATTTTCAAGCATACAGGAAAATTGAAAGAATAGTATTTTTGGACAAATCATTTTGTATTTTAATTTTAATATTCTCAGATATTGTTTATCCTTATAAAATTCATATTTATATAATTGAAGTAATATAGATTGAGCCTTTATTATTTGACTAATACTGCGTTAGACAGTTTCATATGCATTATTCATGTTATCGCAACCATTTCAATGTATTAAAGTCATGTTTCCCACTGTTGGCCCCTTTCCTTTTAGTTTTATTTTTTTAGACAGAACTATATTTTAGATACCTAGTAGTACACACTATATAATACAAGGGTTTGCAAGCTTCAGGTAGGTTTGCCCCACAGGACACATTTGACAATGTCTGGAAAGGTGTTTTTTTTTGTTGTTTTCATAACTGAGGGGCACTACTGACATCTAGTGAGTAGAAGCCAGGGATCCTGCAAGATACCCTACAATGTACAGAGCAGACCCCTCACAACAATGGAACATTATCTGGTTCAAAATGTCACAAGAGCCAAGGTTAAGAAACTCTCATATAACATAATCAATCTTTGTTAATAGATTTGTATTGATAAAATGTGTTACAAATGGGTGTATTATCCAAGTCACAAATTTTTATGGAAAAATTTGAATAAAATCTACTGGATGATGCTGACCCTGAAGGAGGCAGGGTGTGGGGAAGGCAGTGGAGGAGAGCCATGGGAATGGAACACACCATGTGTACTTCAATCTCCCCCTCTGTGACAAGCATAGCTCCATTGGTCAGAAGCTTTTCCGGACAGTTGGCCTGATTTTAACATCATTGCTTCCCAAACACTAAAACTTAAGGCACAAAGTGTTTCTCTATAGAGAAAAATCTACCTGAATGCTTTTATTCAATTACCTCTAAAGTGCCAACAAATTGCTAAACTGTATGGAAAGAAAAAAAAATTAACCAAAAATTACTATAAAAATTCATGTAAATGAATAACAAAGACATCTTCTAAAAACATTTTTTTCTTGTCAGGTTTTTGTCTTTGAATGTTTAAATGATTGGATTTTTCCATAATACACATTTAATTCAATGCACCTCAAAGAGGTATTCCATAAAAACACATTAGCTACATAAATAACCCCAAAACAAGTAGAATCCATGCCTAGAAGGTATTACATAATAAATTAGTATGGGAAACTAAAAATGCCTTTCTCTCAATACCTAACCTTTGACCTTATTTTCAAAACGGATGCTGAACATGCCCTTGTCAAAAATATCATGTGATGCAATTATACATAGAGTATATTCTGAAGAAGAAACCAAAGATCTTTGCCAACAGATATTATTTATATCATTTTATTTAAACAGCATGTTAAAAACAAAGACAGTGGCAATTAATAAAATAATTTTAGTAAGTTCTTTCAAGAAATTGATAGTTCATTAAGCAATTCTAAGTAAATTAAAATTAAAGAAAAATATTTAGATGAGGCTTGTATTGACTTAGAATTCTCCCAGGTGAAGGCTCAATGTGTCTTGATACTGAGCTGCATTTTTTTATCTATAGCCGTAAGACGTCGCTGGGCACCCTGATCTTTTCATGTACAAGCTATGTCCTTTTGCATTTATCATTTGCATTTTCTAAACCAAAAATTTATTTTTCATCCTGAAATCAGAATGAAATGCCACCTACCTTTCCTGTCTCATAAGATACTATGTGATGATGCATGTGAATGAGTTGTATAAACCCTGGTGCATAATAGGAAACTTCAAGTTTTGTAGATTTCAGTATAATAAATTGAACATATGAGCATTTCGTTAAAAAAAATAACTTACTATACAAGTATCCTTCTCTGAATCGTACAGATTTGTAAGTGTGGCATATAGGCTTCAAGGTACTCGTGATCTTGTAGGACAGTCCCTGCTTGAGTTCAGCTGGGACCTGCGACTCATTTCTAACCAATGGAGTGCAGCAAAGATACATAGGTATATGACTGCACATACGTGATTACATGAATGAAGTGTCCATCTTGCTGGAATCTCTTTTTCTACTGCTGGCTTTGAAAAAGCAACATCACATGGATTCTACAGCTATAAGAAAATGAGTTCTACCAGAACTCTTGGAGACTTAAGAAGCAGACCCTTCTCTGGTCAAGATTTGGATGAGAGCCCAGAACGAGCCAACCCTTCACTACATGCAGCCTTGTGATACTCTAAGCAGAACATTCTGCTACAATCCATATCCAGAGTCCTGACTAATAGAAATTGTGTGATAATAAATGTGTATGCTTTGAAGCTGCCACGTCTGTGGTAATTTTTTATGCAATACAGAAAACTAATACAATAAATCATTCACAGTATTTTTTTTCCAGGTAGAACGTTGTTGGCTTGTTTCAATTTTCTCTTTCTCCTCGTAATGTGATTCTTCTGCATGGACCAGATTCAGTCTCCCACTTGCATGTCCTTCTTAAGCTCAATTCACATGAAGCATCTATCCATACATTGCTCCAAGATTGAAGAAAGGACTACCAATACTATTGTAACAGGATTTCCTGAAATAATGTGCATAATCACATAAAGCTGAATGATTTTCTTACTTTTTTTAACTTCAGGCGTTTTAAAGCCTATGATACACTGATATACATAGCGTTTTCCAAAAGGAGGTATATAATATTTAGTACTTTGTGAAATTATATGAACAGTAAGCCCCTAAAGCACCTATAAAGAGCTCATGGGACATTGTGCTGCTTAGAATAGTTTAACAAATAACGTATAAATCCAGACTTTCTGTTGGTCATTATTTTAAAGCAAGTGATGATGCTGTGAAATCTTACATGATATTTATTCTTCTCTCACAGAGCACTTGTAAGTCATCTGTAAATAAGCAAAATCAGACTAATATTTACTGAAATTCTACGATGAACCAGAGACTGCGTTAGGCTAATTGCACACATCACTAGATCATTTCCTCCTCAATGCAATATCATAAGGAAATGTTATTCTCACTTTCACAACTTTAGAGTTTGAGGATCAGTGGGAATGAGAGACCTGTCAAAGATTGGACTCAACACAACTAATCCTGGATCTTAATTCATATTCTTCTCATCACATAATTCTTTCTACATTTCCAAGGACTCACTATTTTGTTTGTGAAGCAGAGTAGTTAATCAAGAAATTATATAAATATTGAGTGCTTAGTCCCATTAGGCAAATGGTCATGGTTTTACTTACATAAATAATTATCAGAAATTTACTAAAAGCCGTACATAATTCCAGTTAACAATCAGTATTTCTTTGATACCTTGTAACAAGAAATCAGTTATTGATAGTTCTATTTTTTGCCTTTTGCATTACTTAGGTTCTTAAATATCTGTATACTGAAGTTTGGTTCTATATTAAAAACAACAACAACAACAAAAACTGACAAGTAAATATTAAGAGAATATTTTTAAATGCCTACCCGCCCTTCTTCAGATATAAACAGGTGGATAGAATAGCCCGGCGTAGCACATATCTGCTCAGATGTGTTAGGCAGGAAATTTTTCATCTGCCGATTAGGTTCTTCTAGTTTATTCTGGTTTAATAATAAAATTGACATGAGACAGATTAGCAGGAGAAAAACAAAGTTTTGTAACATGCATACTTTCAGTATACTTAGGAAAACTGAATAACTCACTCAAATGGCAAAAGCCGTCACCTTAAATACCACCTTCATTTAAAAGACAGTGGGGGTGGAGTGCCAGTTTGGGGAGGTTCTCAGGAAAAGCACAGGAAACAAGGGTAAGAGTGTTGTGCAGAATGAAGCCCCACCTTCTCAGTGGATAGCCAGACAGGCCTGGTACAGTGAAGGGCACGCCCTTACAAATGGAGATTGCCCTTACAAATGCAATGTCCTTTTAGAAGGGTAATTTCCACTTAGATTTCAGAGTCTCCCATGTTTGCTGTTTCTTAATGTTAACTAGCCTCCAAAAATTAATATCCCAAAGAGGCATATGTTGGGGTAACAAACTCTGATCCCCTTCATATGCTTGCTTGATAATATCCCTATTAGCACAGAAGCCTTACCTTTGTCCTAGGAACTCTACCTAAGAATACCAATCCTAAACTCAAAGATTCAGCAAAATCTGGGGTACTAGCATTAAACTTCATGTGAATTTTGAATTCTTATCCATATTGGTTTCAACTCAACATGTTTAAAAATTATTTCATGAACAAAACCCTGTTGTAATTAGTCTATTGATTTTGAAAATTCAATGAGTTGAGAGAGCTGAAAACACATCTCAAGGTAAACGTATGTTAATTTCTCTTCTGTCTTCAGATTACAATATTTGAGACAAGAGACTTCCACAAATATATGGACACAAAGAGCTGACATCCCCTCCCACTGCGTCATGAGCTGTGTCAAGATAACCTAGGTAAGCTGTTTTAGCCCTACCATTAATAACAAAATGTAGGATACTGTTAGTAAAAGATAGCTAACTAATTTCAAACCTTGGAGTAAAAGAATCTTTGATTTATTGATTAGTTTATTTACTTATCCTTGGGGAAAATGAGTCCAAGGATTTTTTTTTTCAATGGGAGTGAATGAGTAATGATCATTATTTTAGTACCAGTTTTCATTCCATGGAAATTGAGAGTTTAGATGACTCAGATCTCATGATAAACTCTTAGCAAGATATGAAACCTTATTTCCATTATAGGGATCTAGTAACAAAAATTCATTTTATTTGGAGCTGTCTTACATTTGATGATTTGTGCTGCACTCTTGAAGAAATATCTCCCAGAGGTGTTGAATTTGTAATCTATTCTTACTAATTAAAATAAAATAAATATTTATGTAACTTACTTGGGTTTAAACCATATGCTTTAAAAATTTACTGTCATTCTAAAGAAAAATTAAGAACTTTTGGTGGAGACACTGTAGTATGTTCATGCATGATTCCCCTATAGGTACAAATGAAGAATAAAAAAATGTGAAAAAAATAAAATAAACAACATCTGGATTCAAAAAAGCCAAACATCCAAGGGCCTTGTCAGAGCAAAAACTGCACTGGACAAAGTTAAACATTCAAGGAAAACAATTTGAGACAATAGGGGAGAGAAATCAAACTGTAGTCTGCACTCAACTCGACTAAAACAGTTTTTAAAACCTGATGGGTGGTGGGCCGACCGAGTGGCACGATGGTTAAGAACTGGCTTGGGACGCCAGAGGGCCCCGGTT